>NW_008674581.1:7837-13647 GCF_000695815.1 Acanthisitta chloris
TGCCCTTGCCCTGGTTGAATCTCAGTTATTTCTGCTCTGCTCATCTCTCCAACCTGTCCAGGTCCCTTTTTGGCTAACAGATCTCTCCTGCTCTGAGAGAAGGAAGGCAAATGCCTCATCTGTTCATAATTCAGCCTCAGGAAGTTTTGCTTACTCCTTCCTCTGAGTAAATCAGAGGTGCTGATCAGGCCAAAACACATATGAGTCATTTGACCATATTTGGTCAATCTCCACACAAGAGTAAGTATAACCTCTACCTGGTACAAGCTCCACAACCTCATTTAAGCCCTATCAGCTCATTCCACAAGACAAAGTGATGGTAAAAATGTATCACAGAAAGACCTTCATTAGCTTTTCCCCAGGTGTTATTCCACTGTAGCCCAAGACATGACCAAGGAACTCTCCCACTGTCTTGGAAGGGCTTCAGTGCATAGTGATCCAACACACTTAGAAGTGAAGGAAGGCAAAAATCCACTTTCCTTTCAGTTTGGCCTTTCTGCCCTCCCCAGCCCCGTGGCTGTGGAAGCATGAGGGGCCATCAAGCCTTCCCACTCCAAGCAATTGCTTCATCCAGGCATTTCTAAGCCCTGCAAACAGTTTCAGCATGAATTTAACACCAAACACAGCGCTGAGACCTCTTTTCCCCCTAACAAACCAGGCTAGAATGATCACAGCACAGGATGCTGCAGAGATCTGGTGATTAAATCCACCAAGAGATTCTTTGTCCTCCTCAACAGGACATAAATCCTCAGTCAAGTCCCTGAGCCACAAATCTGCTTGTCCTGGCAGGTTTTTCTTTGACATAGACGTTGAAGATGCCACATTTCATTGTCTGCAGAAATTCTCCAAGGAGAAACATTCAGGCAATGAAAATAGTTTGGCATTTGGCCAACTATTTAAAGCATGTAACAATGACCTTGAGAGTTCTACAAAGATCCAGTTCAAGCTTTAGTTTGAGACCAAAAAAAAAAAAAAAAGAGGATAAAAATATGTTTCCTTGCAAAATCTGCTCCTAATGTGTGTACTGCAAAACTTATCTCAGTTATGCTCAGGCCACGAGGAAAAGGAGCTGAAAAACAAAGGAAAAGGAAACAGGTTTAACTCTTTGTCTTAGAATTACTCTGTGACCTTGCATGGAGTTGGGACTTGATTGGCTTTCCAGAATACCTCATCACTTCATCCCAAGGAGTCAAACAGTAGCTCAGAGCATGGAAAGTGACTGAATCTTACACCTTGGAGGTGTTTTTATTCAGGAAAAGGATATTTGTGGCTCATTTACAGCAGGTCCAGCTGGATGAGTAAATAAGCCATGACCTCCCTTAGACAACACCACTCAAGGCAACCCCAAGTGAATATCCCAAAGGAATCAGCTTCTGTCTTCTCAGGATGAGGAGAGGCCACATGGAGAAGCCCAAAGGACAAGACCAGAGCTTTCTGCTGTTGACAATGTGCTCTTGGGCACCACCAGCAGTGCAGGATGTTGGTGAATAGATGCACATGTCAAATCTCATTCATCCTTTATGGTTTCCCGGCCATGGCCATGCCATAGTGGGAATGTATTTGGCTATGAGGTGCACAAATCCACTTGCTTGGACAGTTAACTTGGGCAGCACAGGTTGTGGGTGGAAGTGAGAGAAGGGTCTGATGTCACCCTGAGGTTCTTCAGGCTTTGGACACTGAGGGCTCAGCCTGATCTTTCCCCACCACTAACCGACTGGGTTTTTTCCCATTTCCAGTGTTCATCCCTTGTCCATATCTTATTTCTAAGCACAAGTGCAACTTGAGGACATTTCAAGGCTTATTTTGCACCAAGGCTGTCACTGCACAGGTGTGTGGTGACCTCTGAGCTGTGGTGATACGTTGCCCATGTGTTCAAACTCTTCCTTTCTTCTTTGGAAAGAAAGAACCTGAGAAGGTACTCCTGAAAGGAAGAGCCTGAGAAACAGCCCCTGGAGCACCAGGTGTTGCTTTGTGTCTCTTCAGCCTGGGTTTTGTGGTCCAACAGACAGGAAGAGGAGCTCTTTGCTGGGGAGATCCCATTTGTCCTCACCCAGAGTGTAGCTGCCAATGTAACCTGTGGTTCTTTTTCAGGCTGAGAAGTTGTGTGACTTCTTTTTCCCATGTTATGGGCCCTGACAGATTCCCTTCTATTTCTTAGCATCTCAGCAGGTGTAGCCCCACAGAGAGAACTCACACAACGGCCCTGGGGAAGCTGCAGGTGAAACTCCAAGGATATGTGGGCGTCTCTAGCTTGGAGAGCTCAGAACAAGCAGAGAAGGGAGATATGTTGGCCTGGGGTACTTGAGGTTGGAGAAGGACATTGGGCTACTCTGTTTTCCCTGTGAGGGTGGTGAGACACTGGCCCAGGCTGCCCAGGGAGGCTGTGGCTGCCCCAACCCTGGCAGTGTTCACAGCCAAGCCAGGTTGGCCTTGGGAAACCTGCTCTGGTGGGAGGTGTCCCTGCCCAGGGCAGGGGCTGGGGCTGGGTGATCTCTAAGCTCTATCCCAACCCCTTAACAACCTATGAATCTATGAATTAATGAAAGTAATAATTAAAGAAACCCCTAAACACACCAATATTTTTGTTTTACATTGTACCTCTTAGGAGGCTGCAGGAAACCACATCATGGATCAACACTTCAAAGTGTTATTCAAACAAACACAAAAACAAGCTCTGCAAACCTAAAAAGAACATCCAAAGTTATGCAAACAACCTTGAGGAGATCCAGCAATGCTACCAGCCCTCACAGGGCTCCTCTGAGCCTCAGAGTGCCTCAACAGACAAGTGTTTTGGGCAAGTTGGGTCAAACAGATGTAGAAAAGGACAAAGGTATCACCGACTCACAGAATGAGTTAGGTTGGAAGGGACCACAAAGGGTCATCTGGTCCCACCTCCCTGCTCAGGCAGGGCCAGCCCAGAGCACATGGGTCAGGGTGGTGTCCAGAGGGTTCTGGAACACCTCCAGTGAGGGAGAATCCACGACCTCTCTGGGCAATCTGTTCAGTGCTCAGGGACTGCACAGCAAAGAAGTTCTTCCTCGTGTTCAGGTGGAACTTCCTGGGCAGCAGTTTCTGCTGTTCCCTCTTGTTTGATTGGTTTCCCCCACTGAGCAGAGTCTGATCACCCTCTTGGCACCTCCTGTTCATGGACTTGAATCCATTCCTGGGGTCCCTCTCAGTGTCCCTGCCCATGGCAGGGGTGGAACAAGATGAGCTTTATGGTCCTTCCAACCCAAATCATTCTGTGGTTCAGTCATTCCTAATTTCCCTTCATTTCCCTTAATGTCCACATCCTCTGCATTTATTGCCCCCAATATCTGCATCGTTTTGTAGCTCCCTGGGTGTGTTAATGGTTACTGTTGTCAAGAACTTGGTTTCAAAACAACTCTTGGCTGCCTTTGTGACCTGCTTTCCAGCTGGACAGAGCACACAACCGAGATCCAACTTTCTAGTAAGTGTTTTTCAAAGAAAACAAGATTTCTTTAGGGAGATGGAAAGTTTTTCTAACAGTTTAATTGATTTTCCCCTCTAGCCTCATCTTTGGTATCTGCCATGGATCCCCTGGGACTTGCTGAGGGATGGCAGGGACACAAGGGGTCAAAAGAACACGCTGAGGACAGAACCCACCCCAGCAGCTGTGAAGGAGAAGTGACACAAAGACTCTACAACACAGGCAAAGAATGAACTTGTCTTGATTAGTCAGACCTCAAATTAAAAAGGCATTACTTACCAGGCTATAAGAAGTGATTCCCAGTTCCACGGGTGTGGGGAGGACACGAGGAGGAGCTGGGAGCAATCCCTGCAGCTGTGGTGGTGTGACAAAGCCTTTGGGGACAACGTGCCAAGCATGACCCCAACGTGCCAAACACGTCCCCCTCGTGCTGGGGAGATAAAGCACATGGTGAGGATTGCACAAACAACAAGGAACAGTCACAGGAAGTTGTGCTAATCACTTACATGTGCCTATTATTAGCCAAAAAGGCTGAGAGGAAGGGAGAGATCAAGCAAGACTAGACTGATTCAGACTTTGCAGCAGCAACACTATAGATTTTCATTCAGTCCTGAGGGCATGAGCTGTGTTGGCAGCTGTTCCAACCTCATGCCAAACACCATGGGGTGCTGAGCACCCACGTGCTGAAAGGCTGCATGGAGCTCTCTCCAGCTCTGGAGCACACTCAGGGAGTAAGGAAAGCTGGGGGAGATCCTACAGCCTGGATCCTACGTCCATGTCTCTCTAAATTGGAGACATGGACACTGGATTGAGGCTCCCTCAGCAAGTTCTCTGAGCACACCAAGTGTGTGGGGCAGTCACAGCTGGAGGTGGGAAAAGACCTCTGAGATCATCAAGTTCAACCTGTGACCCATCACCACCATGTCAACTAGCCCAGAGGACTGAGTGCCACATCCAGTCATTCCTTAAACACCTGCAGGGATGGTGACTCCACCACCTCCCTGAGCAGACCATTCCAACGCTTAACAACACTTTCCATGAAGAAATGTCCAAGCTGAACCCTCCCTTTACGTCAGACAACAGTTTCTGGGATTCAAGGCAGGTAGCATCACTTCCACTCTCTCTCTCAGCTATGCTAAGGGGTTGCTGAATGTCCTCTTCATACACAGGCTCCACACGCTCCTTACAGAGCTGAGACAACTGAAGGTGATGCCTTCACCACTTAGTCAGTGAAAATATCAAGGGGACTTTATTTTGACAAGTGCAATTGTGGGCTGGAGGTGTGTGACAAGCACTCATAGCCTGAATAGGAGAACCAGAGGGACATGGAGCTCCTGCAGCAGGTCCAGGGCAGGGCAAGGAAGATACTGAAGGGACTGGAGCACCTCAGGGATGAGGAAAGGCTGAGGGAGTTGGGGCTGTTCAGCCTCCAGAAGAGACACTGAGAGGGACCCCAGGAATGGATTCAAGTCCATGAACAGGAGGTGCCAAGAGGATGATCAGACTCTGCTCAGTGGGGGAAACCAATCAAACAAGAGGGAACAGCAGAAACTGCTGCCCAGGAAGTTCCACCTGAACACGAGGAAGAACTTCTTTGCTGTGCAGTCCCTGAGCACTGAACAGATTGCCCAGAGAGGTCGTGGATTCTCCCTCACTGGAGGTGTTCCAGAACCCTCTGGACACCACCCTGACCCATGTGCTCTGGGCTGGCCCTGCCTGAGCAGGGAGGTGGGACCAGATGACCCAGTGCGGTCCCTTCCAACCTCACTGACTCTGGGATAGCTCAGACAGTGGTTGAGAACAGGCAGCACTGACTGTTCTCTCTCTGCCATTTGGCCCTGTCAGCCCCTGGGGTTTGTGCTCCCTGCCCTCAGCTCCATAGCTGGAAAAGCAACCAGAAGTAAGGCAGAAAGAGCTAATGCTCTCCATGGCAACATCCAACAAACTCTGGGAGCTATGGTGTCTGCCAGTGGTCTGTGGTCTCAGCTGAGCTGCAGGATGTGACCTGGTTTCCGTCCGAGTTCCCCTGGTGCCCACAGCTCTCTGTGCCTGGTGCAGGGACACCTGAGCTGAACAGAGTCCCTCAGTGTGAGGAACAGAGTGAGGCTGTCACAGAACAGGCCTCCCTGGCTTCGTTTCTTGGCAGAGTTAATTAGCACAGGATGAGCTACCTCAGCAGCAGCAGCTCAGGCTCTGCATGGAGCTGCTGTGGAACACAGGCACTCACTGACAGATACAGAGAGAGCAGCAATGAGGAGAGAGACTTAGGGGTGATGCTGGGGGAGAAACTGCCCATGAGCTGCAATGTGAGCTCAGCCCAGAGACCAACCCAGGCCTGGGCTGAGCCACAGGAGTGTGG
>NW_008674581.1:14059-27539 GCF_000695815.1 Acanthisitta chloris
AGTGTTCACAGCCAGGTTGGCTGAGCCTTGAGCAACCTGCTCTGGTGGGAGGTGTCCCTGCCCAGGGCAGGGGTTGGGGCTGGGTGAGCTCTAATCTCCATTCCAACCCCTAAAACTCTATGATCCAGGAGAATCTGGATCTGATGCTAGAGGATCTGATTTAGGGTTTAGGAGTTACCTGAGCAGCAGATAATCATATAATCATAGAGCTTTAGGGGCTGGAATGGAGCTTAGAGACCATAATGGTTGGACTCCATGATCTTAGAGGGCTCCTCCAACCTGCTGGGTGAGCTCTAATCTCCATTCCAACCCCTAAAACTCTATGATCCAGGAGAATCTGGATCTGATGCTAGAGGATCTGATTTAGGGTTTAGGAGTTACCTGAGCAGCAGATAATCATATAATCATAGAGCTTTAGGGGCTGGAATGGAGCTTAGAGACCATAATGGTTGGACTCCATGATCTTAGAGGTCTCCTCCAACCTTGATTATCCTGTGATTCTATGACCACAGCACTTGGTGTATCTGGAGTGGCTGTTTCTAATCCAAGGCCACATTTGCACTTTCAAACATGCAAAAACACACAAATCCACCAGGAATCATGGAATCATTAAGGTTAGAAAAGCCCTCTAAGATCACTCATCCCGACTGTTAACCTGACACTGCCAATGATCCAGGAGAATCTGGATCTGATGCTAGAGGATCTGATTTAGGGTTTAGGAGTTACCTGAGCAGCAGATAATCATATAATCATAGAGCTTTAGGGGCTGGAATGGAGCTTAGAGACCATAATGGTTGGACTCCATGATCTTAGAGGTCTCCTCCAACCTTGATTATCCTGTGATTCTATGACCACAGCACTTGGTGTATCTGGAGTGGCTGTTTCTAATCCAAGGCCACATTTGCACTTTCAAACATGCAAAAACACACAAATCCACCAGGAATCATGGAATCATTAAGGTTAGAAAAGCCCTCTAAGATCACTCAGCCCGACTGTTAACCTGACACTGCCATCTGCACCACTAAACAATGTCTCCAAGTGCCACATCTATGTGATTTTTGAACACTCCCAGGGATGTGACTCCACCACTGTACTGGGCACTTGTGCCAGGACTGGACAACCATTTCCATTAAGAAATTTTCCCTAATATCCAATCTAAACCTCCCCAGGTGCAACATGAGGCTGTTTCCTCTCATTCCATCCCTTGTTCCCAGGGAGCAGAGCCTGACCCACCTGGCTGCACCTCCTGGCAGGGAGTTGGAGAGAGGGATAAGGTCCCTCCTGAGCCTCCTATTCTGCAGGCTGAGCCCCCACAGCTCCCTCAGAAGTTCTCCAGGTCCTTCTACCTCTGCTCCAGCTACTTTTCCAGCTTTGTTCCCTTCCCTGGACACCTCCAGCCCCTCAATGTCTGTCTGACCACGAGGGGTCCTGACCCTGTTGTGAGGCTGTTTCATTGTTCAATTACCTGTTTTTCACCAATCTGAAAAGCCAGGGGAAAAAAAAAAGCTCATGGAGAAGTCTAAGTTTACCTGAAAATCAAGTCAAACAAGTTTTTCTCTCCCCTTTCTGTGTGCTGCTGTCATGGAATGAGGTTGAATCTGGAGGTATCAAGTTGCCAGCAGCTGAAATGGGAAATGTGGACTGAGAAAGCAAAGCTTTTTAAAGGATTTCATTGAGCATTGTTCCCCCTGTGCTCTCTCTGCTTGTGCAAATGGCACAGAACCCTCTCTACAAGCAGCCTATTCATATGCCCTTGGCTACCAGATCTCCCCAAGTTGTTGGTCCAGTGCCTCAGCCTCATTACAGGGTTTGTGTCTGGGGGCTGTGCTGTGGCCTCCTTTCATCTCCTGCCTCCACTGGGGTTATTTTTACACTCCAGGTTCAAGGGCTGTGCCTGTCGTGCCCTGAGTGTTTACAGACCTGCTCAGCCCAGAGCTAGAGCCACCTCAGTGCTCAATATAGAGCTCAGAGCAGGCTCAGACTCGATGTAGCTCAGGGTTCTCTTAGATTAAGGAAAACTCACCCTGTGTGGGGCAGTCCCAGCTGGAGGGAAAGGATGGGACATCCAGAGGGACCTGGACAAGCTGCAGAGGTGGAACAATGCAAACCTCATGGAGTTCAACAACATGAAGTGGTGATTCTACCACCTCCCTGGGTAATATTCCAGTGTCTAATCACCCTTTCAGAGAAGAAATTCCTCCTGATGTCCAACCTAAACCTTCCCTGGTGCAGCTTGACACTCTGTCCTCTCATCCCCTCAGCTTCCTGCAAGAGTTTTTCTCTCCTGTGTTCTGGCTAGGTGGAACCATCTAGATGTGTAAAACACTGTTTGCACTTGTCCTACCACAGCAAATTAGGTGGAAACAGTAAATTGGGATTCCTTGCTGGATCCTGCTGGAACACAGGAGGGATGAGCTGCCCTGAGAGGTGGAGAAGCCTCGTGGCATGCCCAGCTACCACTGCACGTGGGATGAGACACTGCCCAGTTAAACACAGCAGTGACGTCTGGAGTAGGAGAAAGAAAACATCCCTAGATGTTGGAGAGCAGCAGCTGGGAAATCTATACATAGGAAAACAAATAACCACCAGCTTGGAGTCTTCAAGTTCACAGCAGAGATTACTTACCTTGGCAGATACATGTCCAAGACATTCAGCTTGTAATTCCTTCAGCAGAGCTAAGCAAAACCATGTGTTGTGCTGGAACAAGGGGAAAGGTTAACTCCAGCACTGTGCAAAGGCAGAGCTGGAGGAAAGGAGGCTCAGGTGGGACCTTCTTGCTCTCTACAACTCCCTGCCAGGAGGTGCAGTCAGGTGGGGTCAGGCTCTGCTCCCAGGGAACAAGGGATGGAATGAGAAGAAATAGCCACAAGTTGTGCCAGGGGAGGTTCAGGTTGGACATCAGGAGGAATTTCTACATGGAAAAGGTTGTCAGGCACTGGAATGTGCTGCCCAGGGAGGTGGTGGAGTCACAATCCCTGGTGGTGTTCAAGGAGGCACTGGACATGGCACTTAGTGCCATGGTGGTGTTAGGTCACAGGTTGGACTTGCTGATCTCAGCGCTCTTTTCCAACCTCAATGAGTCTGAGATTTGGAAGAGGTTCAGTAGGATATTGGAGAGATGGTTTGGGAAAGCTAAAGAAAACAAAAAGAGAGGAAATAATGTTTACAGAGGAGGTGTAACAACGACTTGACAGGGAAGGGAGAGGCTCTGGCAGATCCTCCTGGCCAGAAGAATGTTCATAGGATCAAAGTAGTGCTGAGGGAGGACCTGCTCCTTTCCAAACTGCTTCAGTGAACTCCTCTCAGGGGAAGTGATAGTGGTGAACATTCTGAACACGGACCTGCCATGTAACTGAGCTATTTAAAGCTGTGTCAGTGTCAGGATAAATATAGGATCAGCTAGTAATGGTCTGACAAGTCACCTGGAAGTCTCATGGGACTGTTTATTGCAGAGCACAGTCAGGGCACTGCCACTGCTAGAGCTCCCAAGGCAAAACTTCCCTGTGCCACTGTGGAAAACTGCCCTGCACGGGCTGGAGATGGAGCTGAGTCTGCCCCAGCACCCAGAAACACCTCACACCACTGGTCCCACTGCTCTGCACCTCTTCAAGGGGACACAGCACAGTGACTCAGGCCATGTGTGGTCGTTATGGCTTGGGGTAACAACCCCAAGGACCTGGACAAATTCCAGGCTATTTAATTGCTGACTCCCTGAATTCCTCCTGTGCTTCCCTTTGGGTGTGCTGCTTTCTGCTTCCGGTCCTGAACCACAGCACAGCTGGAGCTGCTCCCCCCACCTCCAGGCCTATAACTGCAAGATGCTGGATTGATTGGAAACTCATTTACTCCAGCCCTGGAAGGAAACTCCATCTGCAGCTCCTGCAGAAGAGCGGCATCTCCCTCCATGGGCTGGGGTCTGCCTTCAGCTCTGCACTGGGGAGTCAACGCATCCTGGTGCTCCCCACATTGTCACACTGGGGACTGACCATGACCTCTCATAGCCCTTTGAGCACGCTCCTCCCTGACCTTCCCAGCCCTCCCCTGTGACAGGCAGGCCCAGGGGTGGAGGAGCCTGGAATTGTGCCATCTGGAAGCTTTTTGGTTGCATGAGGTTAAGAAAAGCCTTTTCCAACAGCTACAGGGTAGCTCCATCCAAGCCTTGGTAAACCCTGGGCCATGGCTGCGTCACTGCCCAGCGAAAGCAAGGACAACCCTCCAGGGTTTCTTCTTGCTGAGCACTTTCTCTGTGGCTGTGGCAGGGGATGGGGTGGATGAAGCGATCCTCAAGCCCAGAGCAGATGCCCAAGGGCAGTGGGTTCATTGCAGATCAGGCAGCATCAACTCAGGTGCTATTATAAGCAAGCAAAGAGCGTATTTCCCCCCATCCCACAGCCAAGTTGCCTTGGGGGACTCCAGAATGATTAATAATTACTGAAATGACAGTAATAAACAAGAAACCAGGAGGGAAGAATTTCATCAGGCTCTGTAAAACTAGAGGGGCTGATTCGCTTTGGTCTATTCACTTCAGTCAATACAACCACTATTAAATGTAACTAAAATCCTTCCTTGAAGCAAATCCTCTCCCACAGGAGAAGGATGGGAAAGGAGGGAAGGCACAAACCCAGGAGTCAATCTTGCATTTGCTGCAAGTCCTAGGAGATGGATTTGTCCTTCCCTGTTCATTGAGTGAAGATAAAATGGGAAGATCATGAATTATCATAGAAACATATAATTTTAGGGTTGGGATGGAGGTTATAGATCACCCAGCCCCAAACCCCTGCCCTGGGCAGGGACACCTCCCACCAGAGCAGGTTGCTCAAGGCTTCAGCCAACCTGGCTGTGAACACTGCCAGGTTTGGGGCAACCACAGCCTCATGGTGGTATGAGTGAGGGTCTCATGTTCCATGCAGAGCTGTTCCATGTGGAGCAGCCACAGTGCCTTCTTGGGGCTTGGAAGGACATCATGAGTGAGGAGAAAAGGTAAAAGGAACAAACCCAGCCCTTGCCCTGCCACTGTTGCTTTCCTGTGCACAAACAATACATTTATAGTGATCCTTTCCCTCTGATAACAAAGCAAAAGGTTGTACAAGGAGTTTCATCCTTATCTAGGATGCTCCTGGCCAGGGTGGCCTCTCCCCTGGCCTTGTGAGCTGCTTCTCCAAGCTCCTCTTCCTTCAGGAGGAAAACTGTTTGTAGCAAAGCAGCTTTGATTTGGTTTATCTTCTGTATTTCTTTGCTTGGGACTCTGTTACAACCTGATGGCCCTGCAGGAACACATCTCCTCCAAGAGGAGCCCTGGGTCTCACTCACTGTGTGACTTGGGCACTGTGTCCTGCCCTGGGATGAGCAGCTGAGAGCTGCAAATGTATCCCCGAGTCTTTAGAGCTGGAACAGATTTGGAACTGAGATATCCATCACAACAGGTGTCCTGAGGCTCTGCTGTCACTGTGCCCACAGAGCATGGCAGGGGCTGGGAGGTGACATCTGTGTCCTCTGGGCCACAGCCCGTTGGCAGCAGCTGAGCAGTGTCCAGGTGGCACAGCCTGGGCCTTTCTCCAGTCTCCTTGGGCTCTCCAAGGGAGCAAAGACCACCTGTTACCTGCTACCAGCACCTCCCTATGGACAACCACAGCTCTGCTGATGTGGTTTCCAGGCTGAGGTTTGTGCCCTGAGCTCCTCATGGCTGTGGGACAGTTCAGTTTCAGCTCTAGTTTGGATTCATCCCTAGTCCTGAACCTCACAGCTGTCACATCACTGGCACCTTAGCTAAGCCCTGACCAACACACCACCCATAATCAGATGTTCTCTCCTGCCTCCTCACTCCTGGAAGTCATCACCAAGGAAGGTGTTTGGCCCATGAATACCTTCTCTCCAGGTGAAAACCAGGCTGAATTCCCTTTGTGGAGGACACTTGGTGACATGCAACACCCAGCACACTTTCCATCAGCCACACTGCTTCAGTGACATGATGGTGTGACACCTGGTGTGACCCCAGTCAGCCTGGCCATGACTGTTGGGTTGTGAACTAGAAGCTTTGGGATTAATCTGAACTTCAGGCAGAACTTCCAGTGGATGCCAAGTGTGTGTCACAGGATATTGTGGTCCTGGAGAAGGGAGAGTTGGTAGGAAGAAGGTCAGGTCTGATGGATCAGGGTTGGGGGTTGTGAGAGCTCCTTGGTGGGACCTTGGAGATGTTTTGGGACCACCCTCAAGGAGATGCTTCTCTGTATCTCCCAAGGAGTTGGATGAGTTCTCAGATTGGATCTGGGTCATGACCCTCTGTACATGAGGATTTTTCTACATATGGAGGAAGGATCTTCTCCCCCATCAGAGAATCCTCAATGTATTCAGCTCACACCAAATTATTGCAATTTGCCTTTGCTTAAAATAAAAGGAAAATACTCAATACTTATATTTTCAGCCCTGCGGTTTATTTGCTGCTGCTTTAGCCCAAATGCCAAGAGCAGTTCATTAACTGAGGGAGTGAAATATGGTCCAGGGCAAAGGGAAGAGAGAGAGGAAACACCAGAGAGAGCCTGAAATAGGCAATTCCTGAGCTCAGTCAGTCAAATGCTAAAGTAATATCTTTTCCCCATCATTTCTGGCTTAGGTGACAACACACTTAGGCCTTGTTATAGAAATCTTCCCTTCTCACTGCTCTGTTCCACATAGGATCCTAATTTCATTAGGAACAAAGGCATTTTGGGGAGTGTCTGGCAGAAGTAACATTCAAAAAACCTTTTGTAGATAGAAAAAGACCCTAAAGCACAAAAAAATTGATTTTTTCCCCCTCAGAAACCAATTTTCAACCTGAAAAACAAACAAATTAGGCCCAAAATAACCTCCATGAGTCACAAAAAAAAAAAAATTATCAAGGGCACTACCGACACAGCCCGGGAGGATATTCCCTGGAAAATCCATTGTGGTGAACCCTTGAGAGCAGGAACAATGCAAGGCAGAGCAGACAGCCTTGAGCACTGCTTGGCTCTGAAGCTGAATTGCAATCAGTTGAGGCCAAAGCCCTGGGAGAAGGGAGCAGGAACTCTGTGGGGCTGCAGCACCGATAATAAGGCTTTGATTTGCATAACACTGGGAGTTTGTGCAAGCAAAGCCCAAGGCTGGGCAGGATTAGCTCTGCTAAGGAGCTTTACTGGTGCAGCCTCAGGAGAGAGGCACAACCTCCCTGTGAGCAAAGCAGAGGTTGTGCTCCAAACTGCCTTGTCTGGGGTGTAGGATGCAATCACAGCATGGGCTGGGTTGGGAGAGATCCTAAGGCTCATCTCATTCCACCCCTGCCCTGGGCAGGGACACCTCCCACCAGTCCAGGGTGCTCCAAGCCCCATCCAACCTGGCCTGGAACACTCCCAGGGATGGAGCAGCCACAGCTACTCTGGGCAACCTGTGCCAGTGCCTCAGCACCTCACAGGGAAGAATTCCTTCCCAATATCCCATCTGTCCCTGCCCTTTGGCACACTGGTGGGGAAAAGACCTGCACAGAGATCTCACAGCTCCCTCCTTTGCAAAGGCTCTTCTAAACCTGTGACTCAAACATAATCACTTCAAGACATTACTAACACCACCAGCAATGCTCATTAAGTAGATTTACAGGTTCATGGTTGGACTTGTCCATCTCAGAAGTCTCCTCCAACCTTGGGGGTTCTATGATTCTATGCACTGCCCAGGGAGGTGGTGGAGTCACCATCCCTGGAGGTGTTTCAGAGGTGTCTGGATGTGGCACTGGAGGATCTGGTTTAGGGGTTCCAGCAGTGACAGGTTAATGGTTGGACTTGATGATCTTCAAGGTCTCCTCCACTCTGGATGATTCTCTGATTCTCAGTATTGTGAAATACCTATTACTGTGCTAATGGATTTCTGTCCATGATATCTACAGTCTGGTTCTCTCTAGTGTTCCATTATTCAGCCCATGAGACCTTTTACCACTTCGCTCAGGAGCCTCCACTGAAGCCTAATCTTCATTGTTTGACCACATTTCCTGATATTCAGTTGCTTCTTCCTTCTATTCATGCTCAGAATTGTTCTCTTGCCTTGCTGTGCCTTCAATTGTTTTGGGTGCTCCAAGCCCTTTGAAACCTGCATTTTTTGCCATCAGAACACAGAATATATTCACTGATTTCTCACATCCTTTGGGTTTGGTGAGATTTAATGCCCCTGCACTGCTGTGCTCTGAGACACTGTCCCTGCTCCTGCCTGGGGACCACAAGCAGCACTGGGCTCATTGTCTGCTGGGCCCTGTTTGCCTCATTAATTCCTCTGCTCTGGCTCTTCCTGGCATGGTGGCTCTTCATCCTTCCCAGCTGGTTTAGTGGAGCTGTTTGCAGGGAAGCTGCAGAGGGATCTGTGTTAGGAGCTGCAGGGACAGCACAAGGGGCAATGGGCACAAATTGAAGGAGGGAAATTTAGGTTAGATGTTAGGAGGAAGTTTTCCCTGTGAGGGTGGTGAGACACTGGCACAGGTTGCCCAGGGAGGCTGTGGCTGCCCCAACCCTGGCAGTGTTCATAGCCAGGTTGGCTGAGCCTTGAGCAACCTGCTCTGGTGGGTGGTGTCCCTGGTGATCTCTAAGCTCCATTCCAACCCCTTAACACTCTACGAATCTAAGGCAAAGGGACCTGTTTCAGTGTCCCCTTGGCTATAGCCAGACATCACCTCCTCTGTGACAGGAGCAATGTCGCAGCTTGGGGATCAGCCTCCAGCTCAGCTGGTGCTGGCAGCAGCTCCTGCTTTGCTGGAAAACACCTGTTCCCTCTTCCAAGGGATAAGATTTCAGGATAACTGGTGCCTCTTATCAAAACAACTGTGTCCCTTACAGCAGGAGCTCTGAGGCCTCAGAGCAATCCCTTTGAACTGGGCACGGGGAACCAACAAAGATCCCACAGCAAATCAGGACATGGAGAGTTTCTGAACTCATTCTGCAGGAGAGAATAATCAGGAATTTCTTTCTTGCCAAAAGGGACTCGGATGTGGTTTCTGAAGGGAGATATCAGGGGAGAGATTTGGGTATGGAAAGAGCTGGCACCAGTAAAACTAGAGGGAACAGCAGAAACTGTTGCCCAGGAAGTTCCACCTGAACACGAGGAAGAACTTATTTGCTGTGCAGTCACTGAGCACTGAACAGATTGCCCAGAGAGGTCATGGATTCAGACCTTGGTGCCACCCAAGGTTTGGATTCACCTGACCTAGCAAACAGCTTCAAATTTTGCTTGACTTTCTCTACAATGCAACACATTTCAGCAGCTCCTGAGCCACTGCCTTTGCTTGAGTTAAGTGCATTTACTAGAAGGTTAAGTGCTGACACATAAACAACTCAGGGCTTAAATGAAGCCTTTTGAAAGCTGCAAAGGAACAGCTCCAAATGGGCACTTGCCTTTTATTTTCCTTCTTTGCCATCTCTCCACAACAGTTAAAATTATTTCAAAGTCCTTCTACATGCAGATTTAAAAAGAAAAAGGAACAGGATGAGGCTTTGCACTTCCATTTGATTCCAAAGTGATTTTTGGCCACTGTGTTATAAAACAGCTCAGTAAATGTTTCAAATTGAAGCTTTGACAAACCATTGAGCATTAGGAAACCCCAAAGTATTAGTGAGCTCCTGAAGGGTTGTAAATCATAGACTCCCACAATGGTTTGGCTTGGAAGGACCTTAAAGCTCATCTCATCTCACTCCTGCCATGGGCAGGGTCACCTCCCACCAGCCCAGGTTGCTCCAAGCCCCATCCAACCTAGTTCTGCTTCATCTCCTCAGGGATTTTCCTTTAAAATCTTTTCCAGCTGTGGAGAAACTGTGGTTTCTCCAAAGTGACTTTTTGTCTCTTCCCCCTCAGGAAAATATCAATATTACTGATCTTATTCTCTTGGGAAACACCTCAGTGAATTATCCCATTCATACACAACTGAACCTGTTGGCTCAGTCACCCCAATGATGATCCTTTGGGGTCACCCAGACACTAAACGTTATTCCATAGGAGCTGTGGGCCTAAAGCTGATGCTTTCAAAGTGGGAACCCTTTGGAAGTTGAGAGCCTCATGGGATGAGAGAATGACCCAGGACATCATGGATAAAGCCAAGAGCTTGAAGCACAAAGAGTTGCTGTTGTGGCACCATGAAGGTATTCAATTCCCCAGAGAGGGTCCCTAAACCACTCTAGTCCCACAAAGTCCCTCCTGGATGCTTCACATTCAGCTTGTTCATGAACTATCTCTATGGATAGAAGCTTCCATGGAAGCCTCAAGATGAACCAAAGCTATGCAACATTTAGCTATCAAATAACAAATGAATTCTGTTGCTGCAGGAGCGCAGGAAGGAAATGAGCTCTGGCAGTGCACAGAGGAGGAAAGGGACAATCTAATGTCTCTACCATGTGTATTCTAGTGGCCTTTTAATGCCATTTTGTTTTGGGTTCTGCTCTTGGCTCCTTTGAGTGCTCCTAAGTGCCCTGAAGGGCACCATAAAGCATCAACTGACTGCAAACAGGTTTGACAACAGAAGAATTAAGTGTTAAACACCAGGAGATACACCACATTAGTCTTCTAGGCAAAATGATTCCTTAAATTCAGCTATTCCTGCCTGCCTGCAATCCATGGGCATTGCAGATCCCAGACCCAAAGCCATTAGAGCAGTGCCATGACCAGAGCCATCCCAGAAGGATCCTCTCAGTGAGGAAGCAGAAAAATCCTGCAAACAGGGTAAAAGTGCTTCAAACACTTTGTGCCTTCTCAGCAGCCACAGTTTCCAGCAAGATAACACTCCAGTTCCCCTTGTTTTCCAAACTAACTGGAGATTATTGATGTGCTGCCAATGTTTTAACAAGGAGAGTTCACTAAATCCCACCCAGTCCCAAGCCTAAGAGGAACACCATGGGATCAGGGTGGGGACACCAAGTGGGTTGTGCAGAGATGAAGAAGCCCAAGAGTCTCCTCATTGTTTTTCCATTGTAAAGCAAACACTTGGCTGTAACTGTACCCAAGAAGAGAAGCAACCTCCTCCTTTCTTCATGTTTGGCAAATAAACCTCTCTTAAGGGCACTTTGTTGGAAATGTTTGGACTTGATTTAGCTAAAAGGAAGACACAGAGAAGGTTGATAGCACAACTTTTGGCCTCAGAGTGCTGTGGAGAAAGAGAAAGGCCTTGTGTGTGTTGCTCTGGGCTATGTGCCTTGGAAGGCAGAAGGAATATATTGCTCTGGGGCTGTTTTCTTTCTCATCAACACCAAATGTGTTATGTTCCCTAGGGGAAAAGGTTGGGATTGGGTTTTTACATTCTATAGAGGTTGGAGAGTAATGTTATGGGTTAACCTAGAGATTGTACCTTTCCAGCTTCTAGTTTTGGCTGTAGATAGCATAAAAACTGCTTCTTTTTAAAGGAGAAAATCCAAACTAACCCCTCAATAAGTGGTGAGTGATTAACCTGCTCACTAGAGATGCTTTTGGGTTCAAGGCCAACCATGAGGGGATATGAAGTCAGAACTACTATGATGGTTTAGAAGGATTAACTCCATAAAGGGCAGAAATACCATTCCCAGTCTCCTATAGATTAGAGGCAACATTGCTCCTTTATAAAGGAAAAAATCCAAACAACCCCCAAAATCAGTGGTGAGTGAACAATCTGCTCACTAGAGATGCTTTTGGATTCAAGGCCAACCATGGGGGGATATGAGGTCAGAACCACTATGATGGTTTAGAAGGATACACTCCATATAGGGCAGAAATATAATTTCCTGTTGGATTAGAGGTAACATTGCTCCTTTTTAATGAAGAAACTCCACACAACTCCCAAAATAAGTGGTGACTGAACAACCTGCTCACTAGAGATGCTTTTGGATACAATACGAACCACGGATTGATACAAAGTGAGAACCACTGTGATACTTCAGAAGGATGAACCCCATAAAGGGCAGAAATACCATTCTCAGGCTCCTGTTAGAGGTAACATTGCTACTTTTCAAAGGAAAAAGTCAATAAAAAACCAACCCAGATAAGTGATGACTGAACAACCTGCTCACTAGAGATGCTTTTGGATTCAATGCCAACCATGGCTGGATACAAAGTGAGAACCAGTGTGATGCTTCAGAAGAATGGACCCCATAAAGGGCAGAAATACCATTAGATTAGAGGTAACATTATAAGGAGGAGTTCTCCCAAGCCCTTGAAGTTCCCAACAGCTGAAGACTTTTGTTAGGAGTGTTTAATTAACCCAGTAACCCTGGACACAAAGCAAACATCCCAGCTAGGCACAGCTGCCTGGTTTAGCTCCAGCAGCAAAATTGGCACAATGACCACATTCTGCCTGAATCCTGCGAGACCCACAAGAGTTTGGTTGTAAGATTTATGCTGGATTTAAGCTTTAAGGCATCCTCAGGGTCCTCGCTAATGGGTTTGCCCAGCACTGAGGGTTTTGAAGCTGAGACACAAGATGTTAATCTGCAAAGGGTTTCAGCGAGCTCATTCTAATCTGTGTCAGCACAGTGAGCTCACAACATCCTTCTGCCCCCAAAAAACAGCAGTTTCAATTTCAGGGGTGTTGGTTAATGGTCCCCACTGAGAACTCTCAGCCTCGCATAAGAATAGGTGTGAAAAGCAGCCACATCTCCCCAGGGATCAGGATTTCAACCAGCCTGAAAATGCCCACGAGCCACAAGACTGGATTTCTGTGTAAGCTCAATGGTGATACTGGTGGATTTACCTCCTGAGCTGTTGTCTACCCCCACACTCAGCTCCACACCAGGGACAATGACAGACACCACTGACTTTCGATGCCTCTGGTCATCTTTTCACCACTCACCCACATTTTCTGCCTCCTCCCCAGCTGAAATGGCCCTTTGCCCATTAGGAGCAGGAAACATCTGGGCTGTTTGCAATCCGAATCCACACTCCTGGTTTTGTGTTTTATTCATCCGTGAGCTCGCCAGCGGCTGAGGTTTTGCTGCCCGGAGTTGGGGCTGTTACTTGAGATCTTCAGGAAGTGATTTGCATGGAGTGGATAAAAAGCTGTGGCAGCAGCTGGGTGTGCTATAGAGGAGACTCAGCCACCAGCCCAAGGAATCTTAGCGGCTCAAGCTGCACAATGAGTTGTTTACTGGCCTTGGCTGCCTCTAGGAACAGCCAAGGAGAGCAGAGGAAGAGGAGAGACAAACACAATGCGAGCGAGACACGTTAGGAGGGAGGCTGGGCTTGAGCAGCAGCCCCAGGATCTCACACCTATGGAACCACAGAGGGCTGAAAATGAAATTAAAGGGCACTGGCTGCAGCAAATGAACCATCCGCAGCCTTGCTCCTGCTGCCAGAAGATCCTCATCCCGAGCTGAAGGGCAGATAGCGAAGGTAAGAGATGAAAAGAGAAAGGCTGGAGCAGTGGCTGCGCTCGTTTGTGCAGATTGCCCGAGTGCCTCTCGGGGGGAGCTCCCAGGGAGACACAGCCACGTTTCCCTCCCTGGAGTATTTGTCATTACATCCCTGAAATTGAAAG
>NW_008674581.1:27590-33141 GCF_000695815.1 Acanthisitta chloris
GGCACAAGAGCCCAGACTGTTCTAATCAGCATCTTTGAGAGGATTTAACCCCCCCAACAACCCCCAAGCTAACACACAGCCACTTCTAAAGCTGGTTAGGAAGAGTTTGTACTTCTCTTTGCTTTGCTCTGCAGCTTCCCAGCCTCACCCAGTGCTTTCCCGACTCCCATCTCGCCCCTCTTTTAATGGGAAGGCAAACCCATTCCAGCCGCGGCAAGGAAAATCCGAGTTTTAAAGAGCTTTTTTTCCCTGCTCGTTCCCATCGGGCACACACGCCCTCCAGGGCTGTATCCCCCAGTTAATTGCCGAGGAAATCCGGGGTGCTCATTGTCGAGTTGTCTTTAAGCTGCTAATTCCGAGCCGGGAGAGGCTGGGGCAGGGAATCCAGGGCTAGGGACCCAGCAGGGGCGGGTTCAGGCGTTAATAACACATCCCTACCCAATGGAAAGCGTTTCCTATGGAGACCCCCAAGGGTTCCCCCTGCCCAGACATTGGGCTCATTCTCGCGTCCCGTTCGCCCAAGACGCGATGAGCGCAGCGCTCGGCGGCTCCGTGTCCCCTCCCAACAAAGCCCAGCAGATAACTACGACCCTCGGCAGGGTCTGAAGATGAAGAGGTGAACTCTGTGAGAGCCAAAGCCACGGATTTTCCGCGTGGGATTACCCCGAGCGCGGCACAAAGGAGCGAGCGGGATGGCAGGGAGGGATCGCGCTGAGCGCTGCGCTCGGGGGCAGCCCTGGCCCCGTTGCCGTGGTAAGTCCTTCCTTCCCTCCCTAACTTCCCAAAGCAGCTGGAATTCATGGCAGGAGAGGCTTGGGGTGGTCGCTGCAGGCTCAGCCCTTGGTGGGGGCTGAAAGGCGCTGGGATGGGTTTGCGCTCTGCCTTTCACTGCAGAGAGATTAGCGATGTTTGCTCTGCGCTGGCAGATCTCATTCCTCTCTCTCTCCAGCTCTGCCTGGGGCTGCTCAAAGGGAGAAAGAGGAGTTCCAGCTTTTGGGAAAGTCATTACTGGGCGAGCTGCTCCTCCAGGCTTGACGTGGAAATGGTTAGAACTCACCTCCCGATTCTCCATTCACGTCGGAACTCTCATTGTGTCGCTGCAGATGCCAAGTGAAGGACTTTTCTAGCCTGTTGTTTGTGCAAAATAGCCCTTGGTTACAGCTTTCTTTTGTGCTCCGAGTCAGCATCAAAAGCCACTTTAATACGAACTTAAAAAGGAGTTTGTACAAATGTGGGTTAAAAGACTTTCAGCTTGCAATGATCCACACTTTCAGCCTCATGTAGTAGGGATCTGGTTCCTATAAACTGCATGAAAATGAGGAATTAAGTTACATATTTTATACTGAGACAGTTGAAAATGTTATTTATCACTTTGGCTTTCATTTGTGGCAAAAATCTCCTTTTAAGCTGCAAAGTCCAGGAGAAAAAGTCAACTAGAACTGAAGATAGAAAAGCAGATAGGGGGAAAAAAAAGATAAGATGAAAAGCAGATAGAAATAAAACCTGGTGTCAGAAGGAAAATGAATGATAAACACATAATTTAAAGGTTCAGCTGCTTGGAAGAAAGAGATTTAACACAATATAAACCTATTGCAAAAGAATTTGCAGGAAAACTTCTAGGTTTTTAATGCCATTCCCTAATCTTTGTCTGAGAGGAGACAATTGGGTGTGTTTTTTTGCATTGCTGCCCCATATGACCAGCCCAGTAAAATGCAGAGATGGGAAGTGCAAAGTTCACAGCTCAGTGATAAGGATATTCCCCCTCACGGCACTTTTCCATCTTCTTTCCCTTAGGAGCATTCCCAAAGCTGAGAACAAAACAGGCAGAAAACTAACCTTGGGACTTTGGGGGGTTCAAAGCCTCAAAGGAAGGTCCTGAAACACATGGGAGAGAGGAAAGGGAGAGGAGGGAAAGGCTGAGCCTACATTTCACTTGAATCCTCTGAGGCTAAAAATGAGACTTGTCCTCAATTGATTAAAATCAGTGTCATCCCCATTGTGGAGTTAGGAGCTCAGAAAACACAACTTGTTCCTGAGCTACTCACTCCCTTTCATTCAGGGGACTGTAGTCAGGCAAAAAGCTGTGCAAAGCTGCAGCTCAGATCCCTGAGAAACAGGAGGGAACATTCCCTGTGCCTGGAGAGCTGCGGCTCGAGCAGGGAGAGGATTCACTCCAGCTGTAAGATGGTTCCTTCCTCCAGCTCTGACCACATGCCTGGAGCACAGGGGCAAGGAGAGAGGCAGCTTGGGCCAAATCCTGGGGCAGGTCCTGGGGAAAGGATGTCCTGTGGGAGGCAGGAGGTGGCAAAACAATTTGGGATTCACAGAATCACAGAACCATCAAGGTTGGAAGAAACCTCTAAGACCAAGTCCAACCATGAACCTGTCACTGCTGGAATCCCTAAACCCTAAACCAGATCCTCCAGTGCCACATGCAGACACCTCTGAAACCCCTCCAGGGATGGTGACTCCACCACCTCCCTGGGCAATATCCCAGGGCCTCAACACCACAACAGGGAAAACATTTCTCCTCACATCCAATCTGACTCTGCCCTGGCTCAGCTCAAGGCCATTCCCTCTAGTCCTCTCCCTGCAGCCCTGGCAGGACACACATCCCACACCTCTCTCCAGCCCTGGCAGGAGTTGCAGAGAGTCAGGAGGTCACCCCTGAGCCTCTTCTCCAGGCTGACCAAGCCCAACTCCCTCAGCCCTTGCCCATGTGCTCTAGCCCTTTGCTGCCCTCGTTGCCCTTGGCTGGACTCACTCCAGTGCCTCAATGGCCTTTGGGCAGGGAGTGCCCAAAGCTGAGCACAGCACTGAGCTGGGACCTCCCCAGTGCTCTGGCACTTAGTGGCTGCTTGCAGCTTTCTGTATTGATGCCAATGGTTGTGACACATCTGTGCAAGTTGCTCCTAACTCTGCCTAAAGCATATGTGAGATTTAGGACTGTATTTCATAGAATTGGAGGGGTTGGGATGGAGCTTAGAGATGATCCAGCCCCAACCCCTGCCCTGGGCAGGGACACCTCCCACCAGAGCAGGTTGCTCAAGGCTCAGCCAACCTGGCTGTGAACACTGCCAGGGTTGGTGCAGCCACAGCCTCCCTGGGTAGCATGGGCCAGTGTCTCACCACCCTCACAGGGAAAAACCCTTTCCTAATATCTAGCCTAAATTTCCCCTCCTTCCATTTGAATCATATGTCAGAGTGTGTCTGGCCAAGGATGTGTGGATGCTGTGCTGGTCCCAGCCTGGTGCCTCACCCAGTGCTCCAGGATCAAATGAAACACCAATGAGCTGTTCCATCCATGGGTTGGGATGTCTCCTGGAGCACATCCACCCTCAGTAGGTCTTTCCAGGTCAAGCCTGTGTGCAGACACTCACTCTGCTCCTCCACACACATCACTCCTCCTCTGTAAATAAGGATGTGATTTAGTCTCAGGGAAGGGAAGCCACCACCTTTCACAAGAGGAGAATTCTCTGCTGCAAAGAGGAGTTCTTTATCCACAGACAGACAGTGGCTCTGCAAAGCTTCCTCCTGCAGCAGCTTCCCACTCCAGTCCCATACAAGGGGGTAAAGATCCACCTTGCCTCAGAGCCAAACCAGCCTCAGCTGACCCCAAACTGGAGGAGCTGAATTATTCCCAGTGGGTTGGGTTTGGAGGAAAAGGAAAGTCTCTTTCTCTTGGCAAGGGAAATGAAGGGACATTCATCAGTCCCTGAGACAAAGGTGTATGCTGACAGCAGAGTCTGTCTCCGGACAAAACATGATCTCATCATACTTTGAGACACTATTATGGTTGTAAATAGAAAGCCACAATGGAGCTGTTTTTTCCTCTAATAATATTCCCATTTTCATGCCTTGAACCTGCAGAAAACACACAATTTTCCACCCCAGCATGGGGTTTGCTAATGGAAATGCCCATATTTAGCAGCAAAAGCAGCACCATTCCTTGCCCAGTGCCAAGATGTCATTCCCCTGCTCTCATCTCGTTCTTAGCCATCTGATTTCTAAGAAACTGCACTGCAGAAACATCACTCACTAGATGAGATTTGGTGTTTCTGCACTGTGGAGTCATTTCTTGCTTATTTTAACCCTTTAGTGCAACTTCTCCCTCTGTAGTTCTTACTGTGCACTGAGCTACCTCCCACACCAGGGGATCCTTTCAGGGTCTTAATGTTTTCCCCCAAGGGGAGGTGAAGGAAGTGATATGAAACCCCCAGTTGTGCCTCCAAATTTCTTGTCCCAAGGTGGAAGAGGAAGCTCAGCAGCTCCAGGAGGGGATTGAGCACCTAGAACCACAGAATCATCAAGGTTGGAGGAGAACTCTAAGACCATCAAGTCACTAACCATTACCCACCTCCAGGGTGCAAGGACAGACCATGGAGCAGATGAAACCAAGGCTGGTGATACCTGTCCATGCTGTTATCAGAGGGTATTCTGCCCAAGGCCAGGTTGGATGGGGCTTGGAGCAACCTGGGCTAGTGGAAGATGAGGATAACTCAAGGACAAGGGGGAATGGTTTCCCATTGCCAGAGGGCAGGGAGAGATGGATATTGGGAAGGAATCTTTCCCTGTGAGGTGCTGAGACACTGGCACAGGTTGCCCAGAGCAGCTGTGGCTGCTCCATCCCTGGGAGTGTTCCAGCCCAGGCTGGACAGGGCTTGGAGCACCCTGGGCTGGTGGAAGGTGTCCCTGCCCAGGGCAGGGGTGGAATGAGATGAGCTTTAAGGTCCTTCCAACCCAAACCACTCTGAGTCTCAAACCTTCCCCTTTCCCCCCAGAACAAAGCAATTTAGGAGGATAAAGGCCTATTTTACCTTGCAATAAATAAATGCAGGGCCCAGATCCCTCAAGGTCCCAAACTGGGAAGGACTGTGCCCAACACCCACAAGGAAACCAGCTGCAGCTTCTCACCTCCAGCTCAGCTTGCCAAGGTGAAATAGGTGTCTGTGTTGCCTTGCTGGCAGCTTGTTGAGTGCTAATATATGCAAGGCAAGAGAAAAAAAGTCCTTAATTTCTGGATAAGCAGAGGTGAAAGTTCATCTCTTTTGCTCCAGCAAAGGCAGTGCAGAGGAACCAGCCTGGTGGAACGAGGCTGAGGTGAAAGGAGAGCTTCATGCAGCTGAGAGGAGCTGGGGGAAGGCAACAAGGAGCCAAAAAGCCAAGCAATAGCCAAGGAACCACTGGAAATCGTGTCAGGGAAAGCAAAGAAAGGAAGCTTGTTGGGCAGGCTGCTGGCTGGGAAGCCTTTTGGAGCTGTAAGCAAATAACCAAGGGCTGTTGTTGGAGTCTCCAGAGGCTGAGGGAAACAGGACTCTCTTATTTTTTGTGTTGTTTCTAAGCCATGCTTTGTAAATAAACAGGGGCTGCATCAAAGTCTTTTCCAACTCTACCACAAACAGTATTCCTGGGTGAAAACAACCTGGTCAGACATAGTAACTCTGCTTTTCATCAGTTCATTTGCTTTTCTTTTCAGCTAAATCTTCTCTCCTGAATCTAGCAATGCTTTTAGACAGCAATATGCCCTCGGTGAAGCACCTGGGGGTCAAAA
>NW_008674581.1:33188-46918 GCF_000695815.1 Acanthisitta chloris
TCCTTCTTACATCTGTGAAATAATGCAAACTTTACTGGGAAGTTTCATTCATAGAATGTTAAGGATTTGGAATGGAGTTTAGAGCTCATCCAGCCCCAACCCCTGCCCTGGGCAGGGACACCTCCCACCAGAGCAGGTTACTCAAGGCTCAGCCAACCTGGCTGTGAGCACTGCCAGGGTTGGGGCAGCCACAGCCTCCCTGGGCAACCTGGGACAGTGTCTCACCACCCTCACAGGGACAACTTCTGCCTGCTGTCTAAATTCATAGCTTCATAGATTGTTAAGTGTTTGGAATGGATCGTTTGGGGTGAATCCCATCATTCCTGGGCTGTGGAGCAGCCTAGCCCCTCTGGAGGCTGCAGTGCATGGGGAAGGCCTGAAGCACATCAAGGGTTAAAGGGTGATGTAAATGGAGAGAGACATTCTCAGTGCAAACAAAAAGAGAGTCATGCCCTGAGGTTCAGTGGCTCAATCTGGGGTAAGGCAGTTCACTATTCTCTGCTGAAGGAAACATTTTAATTAGCTCAATCCAAACCAGATCCAGCCCAGAGAAGGCACCACGAGCAGGAAATGCTTTGTAAGTCTCCGAGGACAGTGAGGAGACAACAGCAGTGCTGAGCAATTAAAACCACCAAGAAAAGGGCAAGGAGAAAAAAAGGGAGGGAGCCTTGAAGGTTTGCTCAGACAGGCTCAGGTTTCCTCCAGCCTGGAGAAGAATTCAGTTGGGATCCTGCAGCAATTCGTTCCCAACACAAAGTTGGGTTGAACTTGAAGGTTCCCCAAGGACCAAGGCCACCCCAGGCAGGGAGGTGCTGGATGCACGGGGGATGCTCCTCCAAGCTGCATCCCAACTAGCCAAACTTTCTACTAGTTATACATTTCAGAAAGCAAAGAAATTAGTGCTCATTACTCACAAGTTACCTAACCACCTCATTAGTATTCTATCCTCTATTGCTTAGTGATTCTCTCCCTTCTTATGCTAATTAGTCTCTTTTCATAGAATCAGTCAGCTTGGAAAAGACCTCAAAGATCATCAGTCCAACCCTAAACCCCTCTGAGTCAGTGGCTTCTGGTGGATCTTCCCTGGAGGTTTTGGATGGTCTCTGGTGGTCCCTTGTGGTTGTTGAAAAGATGTCCATGAGTGTCCTTTCCATGAACTTTGAGCCTTCCTTCCAAGTATGGTCTTGGCTTAGCTCCTTACCTTGTTTGCAGATCATAAAGTTCCTTCTCTTGGTCTTGGTTGACTTCTGCTGGCTCCTCTGCACTCCTGTTCTATCCTAGAATTTCAGGGGTTGGAATGGACCTTACAGATCATCTAGTCCCAACCAGTCCCAGGTGTGAGAATTGATGTCCTTGGGTGGATTCTTGTCCAAGATCCCTTACAACTGCCCCTTTGAGACTTCCTCAGACAGTTGGTCTTAGATTAACTAAATTCTTTTAGTTCCCTTGTTAACTCTGCAACAATTAACACCATCTGCTAATTTTGTAATGAAGAGCTTTGAACTAAGGGCAAAGTAACAGAACTACTTGAAGGTAATCTGTGGTAAGAGGAGAGTGCAAATGGTCCAAAGCTGTAACCAGTGTCATCTGAGACAAGTTTCTTTTCCTTTCTGTGCATTCTAGGGTTGTATGAAGCTGTCAATTCGTGCAAAGCCACAGAAGGAATTCACTCTGTGATTCCAAAGGGTTAACCTAGAAACAGGGAGCTGTGCTTTTCCATCCCCTGGGATCAGGTGCTCTCCCACCTCATCCCAGGACTCCCTGGCCTCACTCTCGGTGGCTGAGTGCAGGACAAGCCTTACAGTGTCCTATATTTTGAGCTTTTTTTTTCTATCAAAGATGATTGGTGAAACCTGACTGAAACGATCGCGAGTCACTCACCATTTCTCCCTCCCACCAGGTATGGAGAGGTGGTTCCACCTCCAGCACACAGTGCGGAGGGTCAGGACGAAGTAGACTCGAGTCCCTTACACAATGAGTGTCAAAGCCATGAATAAGAGCCTTCCTGCCTTGTCTTTATGCTAATCATCCACAAACATCTCCTTTCCCCAGCATCCCGGGAAGAATAGCTCTTTGAAGCCACACAGACCTTCAAAGTCGAACTCCTGTCTACTCCTTTCCTACTGTTCTCCAATACATCATTTAGGATTAGGAGATGAAAGAGATTAAAGCGTTTCTCCTTCCCATCGCTTGGGATGGTCAATAGAGCTTTGTTTACAGGCAGCTGCGCTGCTTCCCACCCCTCTAATCCCTCCCTTTCCCTGCTCCTGCTGCACCATGGAAAGAGCTTCGCCTTGCTGGGAAGCTGCAAGGAGCTCTGGGGAGGATGGAGAGCTCAGACTCTCAGCAAGGTGCTTGGTTTGAGAGCCAACCCCCAAATCGGTGTCCTAAGGCACTTCCCATCCCAAGACATTTCCCTTCTGGGTCCAGCGACACTTGCTCTGGATTTCCCTAAGCCTACACTGCTGGCACTGGGAAACTGAGCCATCACCACTGTCTAGCACAGTTACTGTCCTGACAGCCTCAAACTGGGAAAAAGCAGCCACCAAATTGCCCCAAATTGGAGTTTTGTCCCTAAAATCGCTTTCAATTTATGCTCTCAGAGTTCTCTGCAACCAAAAATGACTAGTGAAGCATCTACTGAAAACAAAGTCTGAGTGAGTGGAAATCCAATTGCAGGAACTAAGGAATCTTAAATTCTTCAAGTAGAAACAGTTTTTTTATCATTTAATAGTTCTGGTTTTATCTATTCAAGCAGTTGCTGTTTATCTCACTTTCCTATAGTTCTCCTATCAGCCTGGAAGGACCCAAGTCCTACAGCCTCATACAGGATCATTATCTATGCAAAAATCTCCCCAAAAGCCAAATATCTTCCTCCTCACAAAACCTTTTGTTAAGTCCTTTGCATAATGAAAGTGGATTGAAGGAGGGATGAGCACTGCCCTAGTGCTGCTACCACACTCTGCTGCAGCCAGGCCAAGATGCCCTTGGCCTCCTTGGCCACCTGTGCACACTGTTGGCTCTCACTGAGCTGTGCCACCAGCACTGCCAAGGCCTTTGGGACAAACACCTCTGTCCCCACTGCTCCCCTAGCCTGGAACTGCATGGGCTGCTGTGTCCCCAGGGCAGGACCAGCACTGAGCCTTGGTGACCCTCCTGCACTTGTCCTCAGCCACTGATCAGGTCTGTCCAGGTCTCTCTGTAGAGCTTTCCTACCCTCGGACAGATCCACACTCCCACCCAGCTCACTGTCCTTTGCAAATTCCCTGAGGGTCACTCACTCTCCAGGTCCAGACCATCAGTAAAGATATCAAACAGGACCTGCCCCAACACTGAGCCCTGGGGAACAGCACTAGTGACAGCTCCAACTGGGTTAGCTCCATGATTCTACACCAGACAAAATAGATTTGTCTTTGTGGCTTGTGGTGCATAGCAGGAAGAACAGAATCAAGTCATGGAGCATCTTTCCTCCTGTGGAAGGAGCACTGGCTCAGGCTGCTGGCAACAACCCCTTGTCAGTAGGAAAGGCAAGAGGTTCATAGGCACCTTTCAAACCTGCTGCCAAACTCCTGGACAGATTGGAATGTTGGATTTCCATCTACCTCCCAGGCTAGATGAGGTTTCCAAGGAGACCCAAACCTCCCCAGACACGAAACCTGGTCCAGGAGGATCTGACACACCTGGTTTTCACACACTTAGAGAGGTCACATTTCAGCACAAACAAACATTGTTTCTGCTGGAGACAACATGAAATTTCTTTCCTTACTGAAAGGGAGTTCCAAGCCAAGAATGTAATGCTTGAGGGTGAGGGTTAAGCTGAGAGGCACAGCAATTCCTCTTGGAGCTCATGTGCACTTTTCAATCCAACTCTGTTCTTGCTTAAAGGCATTTTAAGTCACAGGCAAGACCTTTCCTTATTTAGACTCCCACAGACCCAAGAAAGTGCGGATTGGAGTTTTTACTAACACCCTTCTCATAAATTGAAATGTTTGATGTCTTTTTTTTTAGGCTGTTTCACCACAAAGTTCATTTAGCCATGAATTTAGTGGGAAAAACACCTGGATGAGTGCAAAACAAAAGAGTTCAAGGAATATTTTCCTCCCCTACAGAGCCTGTCCCCTACTCTTCCCATCTGTCCCCAAAACCCTGTAGAGTTGCACAGTGAGGTCCCTGTTTAGGTGTGCTATGGGAAAAGCCCCAAGGTGGGATTTGTCCCCTCTGTCATTGCCACACAATCCATAGCAACCAAAACTGGACTCAGTCTTGGAGGTCTCTTCCAATCTTAATGATTCTAAGGGCATACCTACTCCTGGTTTGACTGGACAGGATGTCTTCCCCCATGTGCAACTCAAACTGAAACTAAAAGGGAGGGAGAATCTGCTAAATTGGGTGAAGATCATGTACCAAAGACACCTATGAAAACCACAGGGTGTTCTGGTTCTGGTTCAAGGCATGACAGCAAACCCAGCCCAAAGCAGCACTGCCCTGCCCCAGCCTGCAGGGAACCATGGAATCCTTCACAGTGGAAAAGGCCTCACAGATCTTTCAGCCCAACAGGGGAGACCTTATAGCTCCAAGTTATCTCCTTGGATGTCCAAGGGTTTGAGTCATTCAAAAGTCACCTGGGAAGGGAGATCTGGGAATCCTCCTTCACTACTACTTTGCTTTATGTCCAACTAACCTGTGAGGTGCTGCCTGTTCCCTGGGTCACAGTACTGGTTTTTGGGAAGCCTGTGGTTCTCCAGCAGGAAAACATGTGGAAAACATCTGATTTTCATAATTTGTATCCCAAGTTGTCCCAATTCCACAACTTTCTTCCCCAGTTTATTTGGTTATGTGTTGCCATTTCAATCTTAAACATAACCCAGTGCCATGTTTGCTGTTGAAACTATGATTCAACAGAGGATCACTCTCTGGAAAGGTTCCTACTCTTCACAAAGGGTTTGTCTCTAAATGACTCATAGCTGTAGCTACTAAGAAGTTTCTTAGATTACAAGAAGATTACAAATTCTGTTTCATATTTGCTTGGCTCTAGTTTATAAGGCAAAGGTCCTGCACTTAGTGATCCAACTTTGCTCCACATTTCCAAGATGTACTGAGATGTTTTGAAGTTCAGTAAGGCTCAGTGCTGGTCCTGCCCTGGGGACACAACAGCCCATGCAGCTCCAGGCTGGGGGAGCAGTGGGGACAGAGGTGTTTGTCCCAAGGCCCTTGGAAGTGCTGGTGGCACAGCTCAGTGGGAGCCAACAGTGTGCACAGGTGGCCAAGGAGGCCAAGGACACCTTGTCCTGGCTGCAGCAGAGTGTGGCAGCAGGACTAGGGCAGTGCTCATCCCCCTGGACTGGGCAGGTTGCAGACTGATGGCAATTCTCTCTCTCTCCTGCAGGATGAAAGGATCCACAATGGAGACGTGATAGCAAGGTGCCAAGCAACCTCCCTGGAATGTTTCCCTTCAGACAAAGACAAGCTCAGTGCCTTATTTTATGGATGTCCTTCAAGTAGACTTTGAAGACCTTTGGAAGCACATCCCAGACTTGGCATGGGAAACCACAGCAACAATCATACCTGTTTGACAGATGATTCCTTTAAGTACAACTTGTATGGAGCTGTGTACAGTGTGGTCTTCATCCTTGGGCTGATTACTAACTGTGCCTCTCTCTTTGTCTTCTGCTTCCGGATGAGAATGCGCAGTGAAACTGCCATTTTCATGACCAACTTGGCTGTTTCAGATCTTCTCTTTGTCTTCACTTTGCCCTTCAAAATCTTCTATAACTTCAACAGGCATTGGCCTTTTGGCGACAGCCTCTGCAAGATTTCTGGCACAGCATTCCTCACCAACATCTATGGGAGCATGTTGTTCCTCACCTGCATTAGCGTTGATCGCTTCCTTGCTATTGTCTATCCCTTCCGCTCTCGCACCATCAGGACCAGGAGGAATTCTGCCATTGTCTGTGCTGGAGTTTGGATCCTGGTCCTCAGTGGTGGGATTTCAGCTTCACTGTTCTCCACAACCAACATTTCCAACAGCAGCACCACCTGTTTCGAAGGGTTTTCCAAGAGGATCTGGAAAACCTACCTGTCCAAGATCACTATATTTATTGAGGTGGTAGGATTCATCATCCCTTTGCTTCTCAACCTCACGTGCTCCTCCTTGGTTCTCCGGACCCTGAGGAAACCTGCCACCCTGTCCCAGATTGGGACAAACAAAGAGAAAGTACTCAAGATGATCATTGTGCACGTGGCCATCTTTGTTGTGTGCTTTGTGCCTTACAACTCCATCCTCTTCCTCTATGCACTGGTGAGGTCCCAAGCGATAGCAAACTGCTCCTTGGAGAGGTTTGCCAGGACCATGTATCCCATCACATTGTGCATTGCAACAATGAACTGCTGCTTTGACCCTTTCATCTACTACTTCACATCAGAGTCTTTCCAGAAGTCTTTCAACATTAAACCCCAGATCAAAATGGATTCTCTCTTCAAGACTGAGACACCTCTGACAAAGACTGCGCTGCCAGCGCCGCAGGAGGAGACCAGTGACCAGGCAATCACCAATGGAGGAGATCCCACATCTGAGTCTCATTTCTAGTTTACACATGGAGTTATCTCCCACTGACCTTTGATTAACACCACGTGTGGAATGGTTGCTCCACAATATGTGGGTTCACATGTGGTGTTAATGGAGAAAAGCTGCTGGGGGGACAACTATGCAGGTGGACAAGGATGACTATCAAGGTAGACAAACCCTTACACTGGGATGGTCCTATCACATTCAATGGTTATCCCACATCAACCCTTGATTAACACCATGTATGAAGTGCTTGTTCGTTCCACAATATGTGGTATCACACATGGTGTTAATGGAGAGAAGCTGCTGGGGGATGACTCTGCAGGTAGGCAAGGATGACTATGAAGGTAGGCAAACCCTTTCACTGGGATGGTCCCATCACATTCAATGGTTATCCCCAATCAACTCTTGGTTAACACCTTGTGTGGAACAGTTGTTCCACAGTATGTGGGATCACACCTGGTGTTAGTAAAGAAAAGCTGCTGGGGGATAACGCTGCAGGTGGACATCCTTCCACTGGGATGGTCCCATCAGTTGCAATGGTTATCCCTCATTAACGCCTGATTAACACCACATGTGGAATAGTTGTAGAACCCACAATATATGAGTTCACACCTGGTGTTAATGGATAAAAGCTGCTGGGGGACAACTCTGCAGGTAGATACATCCTTAACCTGTGATGGTCCCATCAGGTTCAACAGGTGAACATGAAGTATAAAACCCAATGATCTCCCTTTGGAGATCATGGATAAGCATCAACTGTTCCCTCCCACCAAGGAAGGGACAGAACAACTTATTTCCTCACAAATGCCAACATTTGGCATTTCCCCCCCAGCAGTTGCCATGGGACCAGTTGGGAAGTAGAAAATGGAATTTTCTAAAAAAATGCTGATATTCCTCGTGGAGATGCAGCAGCACATGTTAACTCAGTAACTTCACACCGTATGTATGTTGGCTTAAAAAGGCATAATAAATGCTTGTGGCTTTTCCTTATCCCGCTGCAAGAGTTGATGTACAGCCTGGTTTTCCCAAGGACAGGAATTTGCTGTGTGGAGAGGTCTGGAGTGTGAAACATTGTTTTTAAAGTAGGCAAAAAGAGATGTTTGGTGCAGCAGCACATGTTAACTCAGTAACTTCACACCGTATGTATGTTGGCTTAAAAAGGCATAATAAATGCTTGTGGCTTTTCCTTATCCCGCTGCAAGAGTTGATGTACAGCCTGGTTTTCCCAAGGACAGGAATTTGCTGTGTGGAGAGGTCTGGAGTGTGAAACATTGTTTTTAAAGTAGGCAAAAAGAGATGTTTGGTGGCAGGAGAGACAAAATATTAAGAGAAAAGATAATAATTCAGTTTTGGGAGAAGAAGTTCCATTTTTTGGTCTGATGAAGCTGTTTAATTTATGGAGCTATTTGAAATGTCACCTCCAGGGAGAAGCAAAAAGCTCATTAATGACCTGTTCCATCTCTGGGAATTAACATGGGAGTGTTTCTGGGAAGGGCTAGGCTAGAAAATCACCTGGAAAAGGAGTCTGGAAGTTCTAAAGGCAAAGCTCTTGTGCAGCTGAAGGAGCACAGAGTGGTGACCTCACTGGAGATGCAATTGGTGTCAGAGCACCTGATTAAGAGAAGATCTTGTGATTGTTTAACAAGTTTTGATATAAAGTCAATGAATTAGTCTCAAAGTACCTCCAAAAGAGATTAAACCTAAGGCAGACAAAGCATTAATTGAACAGATGTTTTCCACTCAACTCTTTATCTGAAGGCTCTGATCAAACCTCATGAGATACCAAGATCAACTGTGATCACTAGATGATCCTCAAGGGTCCCTTCAAATCTGATTATTCTGATTCTCTGTCCCTTTCCTGCCTGCACCAGCCAGACCTAAACTCTTCAGAGGAGTTTTTAAGACCTAGATTTCTTTAGACAGATGAGCTCCTTTGAACACTTGCCATAAAATCTATGGATTTCAGAGAAGCTATTTGCAGAACTTCGGTTCAAAATGCAAAGGGAGGCCAGAGGCATTTAACAGGATTCCCTCCAGGCAGTTTTCTGTGTGCAGCACATCATCCTTCACCCCACAGCAAAGAGAGGAGGGTCGTGGAACCATCAACAGCTCTGACACATCCCAAACTGTGTGAGAGAATGGGAACCTCCATCCCACTCCATCTTCACTGGCTGTGAAGAGCTGTATGTAATGAGAAAAGATCTGTGTTTTTAGGGATGGAAGAGGGAAGGAATGAGAGCAGAAAGAATTCACAGAATCCCAGGATCAGTGAGGTTGGAAGGGACCCCAAAGGGTCATCTGGTCCCACCTCCCTGCTCAGGCAGGGCCAGCCCAGAGCACATGGCTCAGGTTGTGTCCAGAGGGTGCTGGAACACCTCCAGTGAGGGAGAATCCACGACCTCTCTGGGCAATCTGCTCAGTGCTCAGGGACTGCACAGCACGGAAGTTCTTCCTCGTGTTCAGGTGGAACTTCCTGGGCAGCAGTTTCTGCTGTTCCCTCTTGTTTGGTTGGGTTCCCCCACTGAGCAGAGTCTGATCATCCTCTTGGCACCTCCTGTTCATGGACTTGAATCCATTCCTGAGGTCCCTCTCAGTGTCTCTCCGCGAGGCTGAACAGCCCCAACTCCCTCAGCTTTTCCTCATCACTGAGATGCTCCAGTCCCTTCAGCATCTTCCTTGTCCTCCCCTGGACCTGCTGCAGGAGCTCCATGTCTATCTGGCCCTGAGGGACACTAACAAACTCCATTTTTAGGGATGGGAGAGAGAAGCAATGAGGGTGGGAAGGATTCACTAAAAAGCTGAAGTTGTATTTAGAATCATGGAATATCCTGAGCTGGAAGGGACTCACAAGGATCATTGAGTCCAACTCCTGCCCTGCACATGTGCCTTAAAAACCATCTCCCTGTTTGCAAGGGAAATACCTGAGTAAATATTCTTCTCTGAGGCCAAACCCTGATTAATTCAGTGCTGCAAAGGGCTGAGAAACCTGTTTACAGGGAGCTTCCAGTGGGCAACATCCAACTGTCAGCTTGGAAATCTGGTTTGAAAGCTGCTTCTTCCCACTTTAAAGCAAGAAGCAGCAAGATGAGGTTCCTGAGTTCTGTGGAGCTCAGGAGCTTTGTGGACCAGAGCTGTTCTCACATGTGGTGGCTGCAGAATACCTCATTTGCAAGAGCCCTGCAAGACCTTCTTGCTCTGTGTGTGCTCCAAGCTAAATCCAAGAGAAGAAAGAAAATTCTAGGCTTGAAACCACTGTCTAGGCTTCTTAAGGAAATGGGAGAAGAGAGAGGGCAAAGAACTGTGTGGGACTGGACAAGCTCCAGGCTCTACATCCATGGCCTGACTGTAATTCCAGCATAATAGGTGTCTTTTTTGGAAGCCAACGCAGTGCCAATGCTTGCAGAGTTCTGTTTGCAGTTTTATGGGGCAAGAGCTGTGGTGGATATTCTCCCATAAAATGTCATGCTCTGATCATGTGCCAAAGTGCTAACTGAAAAGCTTCATTATTTTGTCATTGAAGAGCTTATAAATTATATGGAGATCACATGGTGAGTGACACATCTGGGGGGAGAGTCCTGACTGATCTCTTTTTTTCTAGGTCAGGTACACTGAGTCAACATTCTCTGGTTTGTGTATAAATAACCAGTTATGCATTCAGAGAGAGGAAAAATCATTTTTTTCAGATGGCAGGAAAGCCAAGCTGGGAGGAGATGGTGGGAAAAAAGTGGATTCAGTTTTCCTGGCTGAGGAGCAGCTGAGTGTTCCTCCTCCCCCTGCCAAAGGTAGAGGCACATGCCACAACTATGACTCTAAAAACAACAGATTAGTTAGAAGGTGATGCCTTTCTCTAGCTGAAGCTGAGACAGGAGCCAGCAATAGTCCTCTCAGGTGCTAAACACAGCAGTAAGCATGGATTTGCTCACTCCCAGCAGCTCCCAGTTCCCAGTTCCCACTCCTGCCTGTGACACTCATAGAACCATCAAGGCTAGAGGAGACCTCGAAGATCAAGTCCAGCCATGAACCTGTCACTGCTGGAACCCCTAAACCCTAAACCAGGTCCTCCAGTGCCACATGCAGACACCTCTGAAACACCTCCAGGGATGGTGACTGCACCACCTCCCTGGGCAGTCCATTCCAATGCCTGAGCTGAGCACTCAAAAAGTCTCCTCCTAATATCCAACCCTAAGTCCCTCTAAACCTACCCCTAGGGCATTTTGGGGTATTTCTCCCTGAGATGAGACTCTGCTGTCCCTCCCTGCCCTCTACACCCAGCAAAGCCATGTGTGTAACCCAGACAGCACCTCCTTGTGCTGATGAAGGAAAAAGAGGCCTGTTAAATTCTGAAGATGATACAGCACCTCTGATGACCTTCTTAAAGAGCATGTCCCCAGAACTCTGAGCACAGGGACACCCAGAGCTCTGCTGTGCCCGAAGGATGTAAAGGGCCCTTTGGGCAGGATTTAGGAACACAAACAAAGCAACTCTCCTTTCCCTAAGCAGATTATGCTGCTCAGCATTAATGTAAGAAAGAGGCAGAGCTGTTCTTCACAGGACCACAAGTTCAAGCCCTGTTTGCCCCCTAATATCAGAAAAGCTCTAAGATTTGCTTGTGAGTGGTGACCTCCCGCTGACCCCTGGGCCCAGGCTGGGTATGAGCTGAGCATTCACCCTCTGATCCCTCCTAAGGGCCATAACTTAAATCGCCCCTGAAGTCACGGAGTTGTTCAGGTTGGAAAAGAGCTCCAAGATCGAGTCCGACCATCAACCAGCACCACCACCATGTCCACCACTAAAACATGTCCTCAGGTGTCACAACCCCTGAACATTTCAGCTACCTGGCCTACACCTCAAAGTCATCTCATGACTGGAGCCCAGCACAGAGGCAGAACAGATGTGGTTTAGACCAGAACTGAGGGTGATTCACTCACTATTTCCCTGTTCAACACAGAAATGACCCCCCTGCACACATTTACACACAGCCTGGCTGCACACCCCCCCAGCCAGCAATCCCCTTCCCTCCTCTGACAGCCTGACTCAGGCTCCACTTCTGTTCAGTTATCTGACCCTGTTTGGGTTTGCTCTCACAAGATCAGAGCACCTTCTGCTGACAGAGCAACATGCCCTTGGGAAAGGAATGCACAATCCTAAGAGCATCCTGTGCTGTTATCCAGCTGAGGAGGCACAGTTATCACTGTATTCCTGTTAGACAAAGCAGGACAGCAAGTGTGGATCAGTCACAAGGCCAAAGAGGAGGAAAAATAATGAGGATAATCACTGTCAAGCAATGAGAACAACTGCCTGAGCTCCTTGGATGTGACAAGGGCTCCTGAGGAGTCCTTGGATGTGCGACTTCATGGCCTTGAGCCCTGAGACTGGTGTTAAAACAGCAGCCCTGGACATTTTGTCTCTTCAGGCATTTGAACATCCCATGTGGATTTGTCTGTCACCAAAACCTCAGGCTTGGTGTGATCTGACACTTCAGTGAAAGGCCCAAGGGCAGCAAGAAACTCCTAAGTTCTTTAGAAGTAAAATATACAGCAAACTCATATCATTACCATAAAACAACAACAGACTCTTCAGGACAGAAGTCACTGAACATTAAACCAACCCAAGCCTGCTACGAAGAGAAATGCCACATTGTAGTGCTACTAATTAACTCATTAAGCTTTCAGTTGTACCTTCTGCTAGGGCCATTCATCTTTCCCACACTGATAAGACCTAGAGAACAAGGTGTTGGATCAGGGTGAAGAGACTTGGTACTCATTTCAAGGGGCATGTTTGAGCAGAACTCACACTGGCAGCACTGGGTTGTGTCCTCAGGGCCTGAAGAACTGCCAGACAGCAATGCCTAGTGCACACTAATGCAGAGGAGAAACCTCCTGTGTAGAGGAACCAGCACTCAGTGATGTGCTCACCGGGCATGGGGCCAAGCCATTAGATCCAAACACCTCAGGGTGACTGATAACAGAAAGGTCACAAGTCTGACACTTTCTAAATAACCTCTGAGTGAGCTGTCAAGATCTTTGCAAGGTGCTCCAAGGCTGAAGAACCTTACAGAAAACTCTGCAGACATTCAGGCTCACTCCCTCTGAGCTCTGCTACACATAGATTGACCCAGGTGTAAGGTTCAGAAGTGCTCCAAGTGTTGCTCTCCTGCAGGACACCAGCCCCTGACCTTTGGTATAGGAAGGACAAAGCCACCAGAGATGCCATGAGGTGTTCCCATCTCTAGGGGTGATGGCCTGGGAGCACAACCTCGCTGTATCCCAGCAGAATCCAACTGCACACAATGCTATAAGAGCCCAAAGGGCAGAAGGGGAAGTAACAGGTGGTGATGAGTCCAAGATAAGCACATATGCATCTCCAGGAACTTGTTTAGGGAATTCTAGAAGGAGTAGCTTGGACTACAAAGCAGGATAAGGATTTGGGGACATGTTTTATAGCTGTGCCCTTGGCAGTGCTGTGCTAATGGTTGGACTCAATCTTAGAAGTCTTTTCCAACCTAAACAACTGTACTATTTGGAAAGAGAAAGGCTGAGGCAGAGGAGAGAGGCTGCATTGGAATTACAACATAAATTTCCCCAAATAACATATGGACTTGAGTCTTCCACAGGGTTTCCATCCACTTGCCAAGCTGGCTGGGTGCCAGGCAGCTCACACCTGAGATCCCTGGCCCTGCCTCAGGCCAGCACTGTGCTCCAGGTCTAATCAATCCCAGCTCTGGGCAGGGAATGTTGGCCAAGAAACAACACTAACACAGCTCTGTTGTTCCCATCTGGGGCTTGGCCAGCCCTGAGCTCTAGCAGGGCCAGCCCACAGCATCTGCAACCCCCCAACTCAGAACCTCAGGTGCTTTTCAAGGGGCTTTGCAATGGGATGGAGTTTGGATTGCAAACAGAGGGTTTTTTTCCAATCAGAATAAGCTGGAAAATAGCTTTGCAATCAAGTTTTGTCATCTCAGACTGGAGGTGGGAAGAAAATCCCAGCCTGTTGCCAAGGCCATTCTCCCTTGCCTGTGAGTCACTGGTTTGCCTCAGCCTGGTGGGACAGGAGCCATCTGACAACAACAGAAGTCTGGCAGTTTGCATCTCAGAGTTCAGCAAGCTCAGGAGCCCTAAAAATAAACCCTGCTAAGCTGCTCAAGGCCTATTTTCCTACCAAA
>NW_008674581.1:46952-48815 GCF_000695815.1 Acanthisitta chloris
CTGCATCACACACTGCCTCACTGATGGACCTTCTGGGTTATAGGCAGAGAGATTTAATTAGGAAGGAAGGAAGCAGGGAATTCCTATTGAGGATTTTTGAGGGGGGGAAGAACAAGTGAGACAAAGAATTCTGAGCAATGGACACATTTTCCTGGCACTGAAGTTGCTGCAGAGTAAGCAATGCTATGAAACACCTCCTTGCTCCACACACACTGCCTCACTGATGGACCTTCTGGGTTATAGGCAGAGAGATTTAATTAGGAAGGAAGGAAGCAGGGAATTCCTATTGAGGATTTTTGAGGGGGGGAAGAACAAGTGAGACAAAGAATTCTGAGCAATGGACACATTTTCCTGGCACTGAAGTTGCTGCAGAGTAAGCAATGCTATGAAACACCTCCTTGCTCCACATGGGTCTCTCCTTCCTTCCCTTCAGCAAGTGTGGTTTAAATAAAGCAACATCTGCAGAAACTCCACCACAGATGAGCCCTAATCAAGGGCAAGATAACCAGAAGTGTCTGGGCTGTGTACAGAGCTGGAGGATACCAAGAGGCTCTAGGAGAAGTGCATGCCAAGTCACTGGAGCTGCACGTGAGGGTTGGCAGGATTTCAGGGAGCCTGGAGATGTGCTGCAGAGGGGACACAGCCATGGGAGGGCTCACAGGAAAGGACATACTGAAGGACTGTGGCTCAAAAATGACATCTTGGCCACAGGGGAAATGCTACAAGCACATCTATGTCACAGATGTGTGGAACAAGGTTGTGATGAGGCAGATAAATCTGTGGTGTGTGGAGTGGACAACAGTTGGAATCACCTTTGCTTTGAGATCACTTATCTCACACATGGGAGCTCTCAAAAGTTCTGCCTTTATACCTTTCTACCTGCATTTAGGGAGAATCCAAGGGGAAAGATCCTATCCTGATGAGATGTGTTTGGGAAATAAGAGCTGTTAAGGTGCTGAGCTCAGCCAAAGGTGCTCCCTGGATGCTTTACATGCTGGATGAGGCTTGGAGCACCCTAGGGTAGTGGAAGGTGTCCCTGCCCATGGCAGGGCATGGAACAAGATGAGCTTTAAGGTACCTTCCAACCCCTTAACCTTCTGTGATCCTTATCCTTGGGGTGATAGAAAATACCCCATGAGGTCACTGTGTTCACAGCCCAGAAAACAACACAATCCTGAGACAGGATGGACAGGCTGAGGGAGTTGGGGCTATTCAGCCTGGAGGAGAGAAGGTTGTGTGGAAACCTCACCTCAGCTTCCAGGAGCTGAAGGGGCTCCAGGGAAGCTGCGGAGGACTCTGTGTTAGGAGCTGCAGGGACAGGACAAGGAGTAATGGGTTCAAACTGAAGCAGGGAAGGTTTAGACTAGATATTGGGAAGGAATTCTTCCCTGTGAGGGTGGTGAGACACTGGCACAGGTTGCCCAGAGAAGCTGTTACTGCTCCATCCCTGGGAGTGTTCCAGGCCAGATTGGAGCAACTTGCTCTGGTGGGAGGTGTCCCTGCCCAGGGCAGGGGGTTGGGGCTGGATGATCTCTAATCTCCATTCCAACCCCTAAAACTCTAGGATTCTATGAGTTAGAACAAGACCTGGTGCTAGTGCAGGTTTGTTACCAAAAACCAAGTGAGGAAGGAAGCTCTAGCCCCAGCTGGAAACCAACAATTTAACTCAGGAAACACAGGATAAATCACAACACAAAGGGCTGCAAATTCCGAGGGTGAATGTGACTTGGTTAGCAAGTCCCAGTGGCATTTTGGAAACCATCCTGAAGGAAAAAGGCTCTTTATTCCCAGCACCATAGCGACCAAAGTGGTTTGTGTGAGCTCCTCCAGGCTGGTGTGTCCAGCAGGGAATCAGGGCAGGAA
>NW_008674581.1:48847-51804 GCF_000695815.1 Acanthisitta chloris
CATAAAGAGACTTTTCAGCCAATGCCTTTTGTTTCTTGAGTCCTAGGCAAACGCTAAACCTGTGGCCTGGCAAGCTGGAATTTCCATAGCAACTGGAAAGCTTTCATGGATTCAGGGAGAGCTGGCAAAGGGGAAAGGGCACGAGAGAAATAACTCGTTGCTGCTACTGCCACAGCAAAGCTGATGCCAAACACACAACTTCCACAACCTCCCCCCACCAGACACTGAGTTGTACAGTCAAACCAACAAAATCACAACACCCAGAGCCTGCAGACTCATCCAGTTCGGACATCTGAGGCAGCAAAACAGCTCCACACTAGCTCAGGGACTTATGCACAAGGGTCACCATGTTGATAATATAATTTTCTCCTCCAAAAACTCCACACTGAAGTCCAATTCAGCAGTGGGAAGGAGGCTGTGAATGTCCAGGTGGGCTGTGTTACACCTCAGGTGGTCAGTGATCCTCCCATGACCACTGATGTGCTTAACAACCTGATGCCAACCCACTGCTGCCACATCAGGTTTCACATCTGAGCTCAAGACAACTGTGCAGTTGATTCCAAACACCAAGAATTCAGTTTATAGGCAATGTCAGGATTACTCTGGGCTTTGAAGCTCTGGTGAACATTGCAAGTGAGATCTGAGGGTAGAACCTGGTACAGAGCTCAGAGCCATTTCTAAGCACACTCCTGTGTCCCTTCACCAGTTCATTACATGTCACTGGGATGGCACAAGAGACACCACAACAAACAAATGCCAACTATTCCATCTCAAAGACTCTAGAAAATGAAACATCTTTTTCTTTCTGCCTTCATGAACAATGAAATCATGGCTTACCTGAAAGGAAGGGTGGCATGAGCAGCCAGGGGCACCAGCTCCTTTACCTCTAATCCATGATGCTCAGCAAGAAGTGAGATGGAATCAGGGCTGGTATCTGTGGGCAGATGCTCCTCCTTACACATTGCAGGACTGATCAGTCAGGATCAGGTTTGAGGCTCATCCCAACACTTTCTGCCCAGGATCTCGAGTGGGTATCTGAAAAGGAACACATACATTAGCATCCCGTTTGTGCCCCTGCCACACTGGAGGCACAGGGATGTCACCCACCCTTCAGCAAGTCCTGCTTACAGAGCCATGTGCCACTTCTGAAGGGGAGATCAGCCCTAGTTCTGCCTTTGTCACCCTTGGAAATTCTCCTGGATATTGCCTGGCAACTGCTGCTCCCCAAATGCATCTCCTCAACCAACCCCTTAGCTTGATTTTACCCAGTTAAGTGTGTGATCCTGCATGGAAGAATCAGCACTAACAGTGGGATCAGCTAATATGGGCTGGAGGCTTCTGCCTAATTAGAAGCCTCAACTCCCTCAGCCTTTCCTCATCCCTGAGGTGCTCCAGTCCCTTCAGCATCTTCCTTGCCCTCCCCTGGACCTGCTGCAGGAGCTCCATGTCCCTCTGGCTCTGAGGAGCTCAGAACTGGACACAACACTCCAGGTGTGACCTCCCCAGGGCTGAGCAGAGGGACAGGATCCCTGACCTGCTGGCAATGCTCTTCCCAAAGCATCCCAGGATTCCTTTGGCCTTCTTAGCCCCAAGGACACACTGTGACCCATGGACAGCCTGTTGTCCACCAGCACCCCCAGGTCCTTCCCACAGAGCTGCTCTCCAGCAGGTCAGTGCCAACCTGTGCTGGTGCTTGGGGTTATCTCTCCCCAGGGGCAGGACCTGCCCTTGCCGTGGTTGAATCTCAGTTGGTTCTGATCTGCACATCTCCAACCTGTCAAGGTCCCTCTGAAGGGACCTCAACACTAACTCATGTCCTCTAACTGTTCCCCATGTAACTTGTAGATCACACAGTGAGATGAAAGGTTAATACTGAGCCTTAGAAACCAGGAGGAGTGTTTGAAATCCCTTTTAGCTGTGCCACTAAGAAGGTTTTGGCCAGTTTCAATTAATACTTCTTTCCCACCAAGGAGACCTGGAAGTTGGCCAAGGCTATGTAGGAGCACTAATGCTTTGTTTGTCTTAATTCCCAGAAGGCACAAGTGACTAGTCTCCCCTCCCGATCCTCCATGGGCAGGAACAGCAGGAACGCTGTGTCAATACACTCCACAGGAAACACAGTCTGGGAATGACTGGGCGTTCGGCACTTACTGTCCTTAGCAGTTGAGTTAATTAACCACTTCAGGGTTTAAAGAGCTATGCTAGACTTGTTTCCAGCACCCTTTAGGTCTTCAGGCTGCTTCTCCCCAAGGTATGCACAAATCTCTGCCCTGTGTCCCAAAGGATAACTCTCAGAACTCTGCTGATCTGTCATTCCTTAGCCTTTGTTAAGGTCAGAGCCCTGAAGGTGATAAAGGATGATTCTCAGTTTTACCCAGATAACTATTTGGGTTCTGAGTCCAAGAACGTTGAGAAAAAGGCTCAGGGGTGACCTCCTGGCTCTCTGCAACTCCCTGCCAGGGCTGGAGAGAGGTGTGGGATGTGTGTCCTGCCAGGGCTGCAGTGACAGGACAAGGGGAAATGGGCACAAATTGAAGGAGGGAAATTGAGGTTAGATGTGAGGCAGAAGTTTTTCCTGTGAGGGTGGTGAGACACTGTCCCAGGTTGCCCAGGGAGGCTGTGGCTGCCCCAACCCTGGCAGTGTTCACAGCCAGGTTGGCTGAGCCTTGAGCAACCTGCTCTGGTGGGAGGTGTCCCTGCCCAGGGCAGGGGTTGGGGCTGGATCATCTCTAAGCTCCATTCCAACCCCTTAACATTCTCTGACAGTTTCCTGTGCATCCCTTTGAGTTTCCCTAACCCACAGAAGACATCCTCAAACATCCCCTCTAAGAACACTTAATTACACTAGAAAACCTTGAAAACCTCCAGGGATGGTGAATCCACCAGCTCCCTGGGCAACACATTCCAATGCCTGAGCACTCTCTCTGTAAAAAATCTCTTCCTAATATCCAACCTAA
>NW_008674581.1:51992-62199 GCF_000695815.1 Acanthisitta chloris
CCCTTCACCAGCCTCATTGCTCTAGTTGCTCTCAACCTAGTGAGAGTTTATTTCCCCATATTTCTACTAGAAAACATTAGTTATTCATAGAATTAGATATATACATGCACTGAGAAAATCTAACCCTTTTAAGCCTTTCACATGCTTTCTGCCTCTGTTGCTTCCGTCTCCTCATTCCCAGCTCCACGTCTGGCTTCTGCATTCACATCTCCTTTACAGTAAGCAAGTGTTCTCTGCCTGTCCCCAGGGCACTGCAGTCTGATCCTGCTCACTTCTGGGCCTTGCTCAAGTGAACTAAGACCCTAATGAAGCTATTAAAGACACCAAAGGCCTGAGGAAATCACAAGTTGCTCAGAATTTCCTTTTCCCTGTTCTCCACTGGTTGGATACAGAGTAATTCACAATCTAAGCCACCTGTGCTTCAGGCAGTAGCTCCTTTTGCTTTCCAAAACCTACAAGACCCAACACAATGGGGTTGTTCTGCTCCAGGTCAGGGATTCACACAGGTTCCAAGTTAAATTTCAACCTCTGCTCAGCACAGCAGCTGCTCTAGAGCATCCCCTGCTGATTCCCACACCACTGTGGATCCAAAAAAACTGAAAGAAGTGAATCCGAAGTGCTCCCAAAAGACTTAATTTGATTGCCTGACTTGCTGGACCAAAACCATTGGGAATAATCATGGATGGTTTGGGTTGCTGCAAGAATAAAGAGCCGATTCTTATGTTTTCCTGTGTGAAGTTCATTGTATCACAGACCAAATGGTTATATAAGTCAAAAACAATAAGAGATCAAATCAGATCAGGTGCTGCAAGGGAAGAGGTGCAGAAACTGTGAAGTATTTCGTGAAGAACACAAATCTAGTTGTAAAAAAAAAAATAAATCATCTTTTAGGGAAAAAAACATGTTAGAACAAAATAGTGTCTGTATTAGGGGTTGGTCGTTAAGTTTGGTCCCAGATTATCCTTTCAAACGCAGGAATGACAAAAAGATAAGCAACATGAAAAGAAAACAGGCGCTCCAGGCTACAAAGTCTGCACAAAAAGCTGCTGAATGAGCCCCAGAAGCTGATAAGGTTACAGAGCCCCAGGAGCACCAGAGGGCAGACGTGGGACACGAAAAGATGCCCTGGAGCTCACAGGAACTGGCAAAATGCATCGCAATGAGAGTTGTTTTCCATAAATTCATCCCCTGACAGAGAAAATTGAGGGTGTCTTCAGAGGAAAAGCATCCTGGTCATACACATAAACTCCACAAGCAAAGGAAAGATAAGGACTTAAGAAATGAATAAGGATCCTTCAAAACCAGCTCATCTAAAAGCTGCTAATCCAAGCCTGAGATACTGCAAATCCTCCTGCCATGTAATTACAGAGAATTTCTCCCCCTCCAGCTGCTTCTTTTTCTCTGGGAATCATAGAATCGTCAAGGTTGGAGGAGACCTCTAAGGTAATCGAATCCAACCATGAACCTGTCACTGCTGGACACCAGCACTGCCAAGTCCTTTGGGACCAACACCTCTGTCCCCACTGAGCTGCTTCAGGTTCCTTCTCTTGAGTGATGTTTGTCTGTGAACACAGGGTGGCACTGTCAGTGCTGTTTAGTTTTGAAAATAACTCAAAACAAGCTTTGCCAAACAAACTATGAGGCTGAGAGCTGGGGGTGTCCAGGCTGAGGAAGAGATTGCTCTGAGAAGAACTTGAGCACCTTCCAGTGCTTAAAGAGGCTCCAAGAGAGCTGGAGACTTTGCACAAGATCTGGAGGGACAGGACACTGGGATATTGCCCAGGGAGGTGGTGGAGTCACCATCCCTGGAGGTGTTTCAGAGGTGTCTGGATGTGGCACTCGAGGATCTGGTTTGGGGGTTCCAGCAGTGACAGGTTCATGGTGCCTTTCCAGCTCCTTTTGATACCTTTCAACTCCAAATCCCCCAGCAACAGAGGGATATAACCCCATTCCTCCACCCTCCCCTTGCTCCCAGGCAGCTGTGCAGTTCAGCTCCATTTCAGACAGTTCTATTTACAGGTGAAATGATTTTTCTAACAATGTTTCTTAGCTTCTTGGCCTGAGTTGCTATTTCAAGCTTATTTTTCACCTTGCAGCTCTGGCTAAATAGACTTTCCCTTGCTGCAAATGTGCCTTCATAGCAGGAAGGAGCTTGACTTTGTGAAGATTTACGGCCCTTTTAACCTCATTATGTGCCTATTTGTAACAATAAGCTTCAGTTCCACTTCAGATAGTAAAATTTCTGTGAGCTGTTATTTGCCCCAGGCTGGAAGGTGTATACTCCTGGAACACAATGAAATAAAGGAGTTTATACACATAAAACATGGAAAATATGTGTTTAAAGTCTGGATTGTCCTGAATTGTTAAGGCAGAAGTCTAAGGATGTGGAGTTGGAAAGAAAATGGATGTGGAGGAATACAAGAAGATGCTAATTCCTAGACAAAATCCCAAAACACCAAGAAAAATAATGAGGGTAGCTGGTCCCTAAAGACAGGGCCTGGGAGACAAGGGTGGCCCCAGCACAGGCTGTGCCCTTACCCACCAAGTGCAACCCCCCAGGCCAGGTTGCTCATCCCATCAAGTCTCAGCCAAGTACAGAACCAAGTTCAGGGTCCATCCAGGCATTCCAGATGGGAGTAAAGGGAAACAAAGCCAAGAGGCTCTACAAACCAGACCACAACAATACTCCAAAACCTCCCCCAAGGGCCAGGAGCAAAGCCCAAGGTGGAAACAAACTACAATGTGCATCCAAGAGCTCATCCCAGAGCAAAGTCACCTGCACAGCAGAGGTCTATGCTGGAAGCAGGACTAGAGCTGAGCATGCCCAGAGCAAGGCAAGGAATTAGCTACGAGCGCCAAGCTGAGTTTAAATAGGACTGTTGGCAGGTGTGTGGAGCCCCAGGTGAGGCTGATCAGGGCAATTAAGGGTCCTGAGCTTGCAGGGATTGACTAAGTGGGTGTAACAGCTGCCAAGCATCACTGCTAGGAGCTCGTGGTCTGTGGAGCTCTGCAGCCTTCTAGACTCTTCTGCAATAAGCCACTGAGTCACTGTCACACAAACTTCCTTTTAGTAGCCCTCTAAAACCCTTCTTCCCTTGCCAGCAGACCAGTGCCCTGTTTGCACGGTCGAGGCCTCCTTCCTCTCCTCACCACAGCCATAACTGCTGAGCACAGACTGGGAATGTGTCCTTGTGAATCCAGGGTTGGTGTTTTGCCCTTATCAGATCTCTGCTGGCCTCCTCCAAGCACAAATGTGGGATGTAGGATGTGCTTGGTGATGGTCTTCAGCTCCCAGTCCTACTCTACATCACACCTCATGTTATCACCCCTCCTGCTCCATGGGAGAGCCCTGTGGATGCAGAGAGAGGCTGCAAGGAGGATGAATTTCACAAGGAGATCATAGAATCATAGAGTTTGAAAGGTTGGGATGGAGCTTAGAGATCACCCAGCCCCAACCCCTGCCCTGGGCAGGGACACCTCCCACCAGAGCAGGTTGCTCAAGGCTCAGCCAACCTGGCTGTGAACACTGCCAGGGTTGGGGCAGCCACAGCCTCCCTGGGCAGATCTCTCTTCAGGGCAGCAGCTCCAAACGGAGAGCCAAACAGTGACATAAAGGACTGGGGACAAAGGGACCAAACCCAACAGAGGATTAATCAGAAGAACGAAGAAATGTCTTAACCTTTGCTGTTTCTTGCCCTCTCTGTGAAACAGAGCTAACCCATTGCCTCTCTTTGTAGGCTGAACAAACTCAAGACCACAAGACACTCAGACAATTAATGAGGGGAGTTATATAAATACCCAAACTGTTATCTCACAGCTCAGTGGCCTCCAGAACTGCTGCCTAGGGAACTAATAACAGTTCAGCCACAGCTGCATGAAACTCTGTGGGCTCTCAAGCCTGCCCACAACGCTGCACAGATATCCAGGCAGCTCACGCAAGGAGCTCTGACAGCCTCACTGCTCGATGGGCTGAGGGGGAAGGTTCTGCACCAACTGTAGCAGCTGCAGCATGGGGAGATGTAGGGTTTGTGTCCCACAGAGTTATCCAACACACCAGAGTTTGTTTGGGTGCTGGTCAGGGCAGTCAGGCTTTAAATAAGTCAGGCGAAGCAGTGGGGAGTATCTCTTGTGTTATTGGTTTTCACCACTGAGAAGTTTGGCTCCATTCTCTTGGCATCTCCTGTTCATGGACTTGAACTCAGTGTCTCTTCTGGAGGCTGAACAGCCCCAACTCCCTCAGCCTTTCCTCATCACTGAGGTGCTCCAGTCCCTTCAGCATCTTCCTTGCCCTCCCCTGGACCTGCTCCAGGAGCTCCATGTCCCTCTGGCCCTGAGGAGCCCAGAACTGGACACAACACTCTGGACCTGCTCCAGGAGCTCCATGTGCCAAAGGCAGGTCCTGCTTTGCTGAGCACCCTGAGCATAGCTGAGCTGCAGAGGTGAAGCTGCTCAGCCTTCAGGTTCTCTGGCTGGACCTTCCCTCTGCCCTGAGCTGCTCCCTGGCTGGGGAAGGCACATCTTCCCTTCCTCCTGAGCATCTGCGAAGCCGCTGACAAAGGGCAGGATATTGCCTTGATGAACCCTAATGACTCTTGATCCGCAACAAGACAACAACAACCTAATTAACGGATCTTAATAGGGCTAATTCCCGATCCAGCCACTGCCCAGAGCTTCTGCCAGCCATCAGTTCTCCTTCCAGCCATCAGTTCTCCTTCCAGCTAGAAAGCAAAGCAGCCAGAGGAATCACCGCGGCTGCTGTTTGCACCCTGACACCGTTAGACAAGTCAAACTTTCACACCACAGTATGTCTCAACCACAAACCCATAGGTGTTTTTCCTCCCTAACTGTAAATAATTCTCAGAAGAAAAATGATTGCATCACGAATTTATGAGCTGCAGCTACTCCAGGCGAAGGGTTTGTTGTTTAGTGGGTAAAAATGGGTTTGATCTAGACATAAAAGATGAGGAGACCTCCTGGGAAAAGAAGAGATGTGGTGAGATTGATGTGGAAGAGGAACCTGAGAGTTGCTGGTGGATCTGGGAAACACCTGAGCTCTGCTTACGAAGGGAAAACAGAGAGAGAACAACCCCAAAGTGTTTTATGTAAAGTCAGCAAGACAAAAACCCCCAAACAAAAGCCAAACAGAAAAGTCCAAAGCTCAATAACTCAGCCTGAAATGAGAAAGTGTGAAGTCCAGTTCTAGCCCAAAGGCAAATGTAATTTCCCAGTGTAAACTGGGACAAGCTATGACTTGACTTACGGGCAAAATTGTAGAGCTGTTGTGTGTCCTTCCACTGATTTCAGGGAGGAAGGGAAACAAGGAACTTTGCTTTTAGGTTAAAATTAGTCCTTTAAGAAGCCAATTCTGAACAGCTTTTCTCTTTCACTACTCACAGGGCTGTTCTACACCTCCACATGCTCTCAAGTTTCTCACCAGGTTTTAAAGGCAGAGGTGTTATCCTAATCTCAAGAGCTTCTTCTCGATCCCAAATGGGTTCTCAATGGTTTTCATGGTAAAGCAGCAGAAAATGGAAAGTTCTGATCAAACTGTGCCATTGTGTCATCCTAGAATGGGAAGGAACAGGTTGCCCAGGGAGGCTGTGGCTGCCCCAACCCTGGCAGTGCTCACAGTCAGGCTGGATGAGCCTTGAGCAGCCTGCTCTGGTGGGAGGTGTCCCTGCCTGAATGGTTCCATGAGTCTATGAACACTTCCAGGATGGAACAGCCACAGTTTCTCCCACACTCTGCCAGTGCGTCACCACCCACACAGGGAAGAATTCCTTCCCAATGTCTCACCTAAATGTCTCCTAGTTTTTCATTTCAATTCAGTTCTGTCTTTGCTGCTCTCCCCCAGCTGAAGTGAAAGGGGAAGCAAAGCCTCATGAAGAAAATGTGATGAAGAACATGACTTGGGGTTGATCATACTCATTTGGAGTTTCCAGTCCGGGGAATCCCTCATGGAGTTGGTTGCTTGGTGTGTTCCAGTTCACATGAAATGCTTACCCTTCACTCTGCAGCATCATGTGAAGGCTGCAGCAGCTGGCAGGGCCACAGAGCACATTTGGGACATTGGCTCACCAGTGGCTTTTGAAACAGCTTCATAGAGTCAGAGAATCACAAGGTGGTTTGCATTGGAAGTGACCTTAAAGCTGATCTCATCCTGCCCCTACCAGGGGAGTGAAAGAAAGAACTGATATGACCTTTAGGTGGAGAATAAGTTGTCAGCTCAGGCTCTGGGGTCAATGTGCCTCAGGGTTTCTCTGTGCTGTCTCTACTTCAGGTAAGTTCCCAATGGGGATGGACAAGTTCTGACCACTCTCAGACTTCCATCACCACAACTCACTTGGGCTGCCAAGACAAGAGGGCTAGTCCCCAGCAGGTGAGAGTTGACACAGCTCTAAGACATAGTTCTAAGGTGAATTTGGTGTCCTCAGCATGATGTTCTGTTACTAGAAGAACCTTTTGCAGAGAGCACTGAAGCTGTTAACTGAAAACCTTTGCATTCTGTTGGATCTCAGCAGAACACTCAGTGGCTAAAGAACTGGTTGGATGGTCACACACAGAGTTGTGGTCAGCAGCTCAGTGTCCACGGGAAGGCCAGTGAGGAGTGCTGTCCCTCAGGGCTCAGTGGTGTCCCTCAGGGTGGAGTGCTGGGGCCAACACTGTTCAACATCTCTGTTGGTGACATGGACAGTGGATTGAGGCTCCCTCAGCAAGTTCTCTGAGCACACCAAGTGTGTGGGGCAGTCAGAGCTGGAGGGAAGGGATGGGACAGCCAAAAGGACCTGGACAAGCTGCAGAGGTGGAACAATGCAAACCTCATGGAGTGCAACAAAGTGAAGTGCAAAGTCCTACATGTGGGTCATGGCAATCCCATCACATCTCCAGGTTGGGTGGGGAAGGGATTGGGAGCAGCAATGAGGAGAGAGACCTGGGGGTGATGGTGGGGGAGAAACTGCCCATGAGCTGCAGTGTGAGCTCAGCCCAGAGACCAACCCAGGCCTGGGCTGAGCCACAGGAGTGTGGCAGCAGGTCAAGGGAGGTGATTCTGCCCCTCTGCTCTGTTCTGTTGAGACCCACCTGGTTGGGGCTGGATGATCTCTAAGCTCCATTCCAACCCCTTAAAATCCTATGATTCTCTGCTCATGCTGGTGTTTCTCCTCCAGGAACAGTGCTGGGCACTGAACAAAGGCCTCATCACAAAGCTCCTGAAGGCACATAAAGGATGTGTTCCATACCTTGTGCAGGGAAGCAAAAGGGATCTCCTGTCCCAGCTTGCAGCAACTGCTCCAGGGTCACTCACAGCTCTGTGACCTCGTTGGGACAAGAACTGTTGCAAAGAAATTAAACCAGGCAAAGAATCAGCAACAAAAATAAACATTAATATTCCTCCACAGGTCCTGCTCCCTCCAAACTTTCCTTCATCCCCTCCAAAAGGGTCGCTGGACTCTGCCTGTCAAAGGATTCTGAACTGCTAGGTATGGAGGAGATGTTTCAGCAACAAAAACCACTGCCACTATTTTTAGCCCCAGCTGCATGGAAAATACTTCTCAGAGGCTCTGGTGGCTTAGGGTAGAAGACATATTTCCTCCTTTTTGAGTTTCTGCTGCAAAACAGAAGTTAGGAAGTAAATAACAATGCCAAAGGGCAAAAGCTTTGATGGACAAATCCTCGTGGCTGCTCTTGGCAAGTCCCAGATCTCCCAGGACAAAAGCTCCTCTGAGTTTTATCCTCTTCCAGGGATTCAAGGTGCTCAGCTGGTCTCAGTAAAACCTGGGATGAGCTTCCAAATGTTTGGGTAGCCCAGACTTAAAAGCATTCCAAGGTTTCCTTTCCCTTTCTGCTGTCAGAGAGGAATATTTGTATTGCTGTAGAAACACTTGGGAATGTTTTCAGGGCTTTATTCATTCCCAGTTTGAAGAGCTCATGGAAAGGAGCGACTGGTGGGATGGGCTAGGACAGAACCAACAGGACATCTCTGTTAGGAAATGCTGCTGGTTTGAATTAAGCAGCTCTGTGTTTGGAACAGAATTAGCCTCTCTTGGCCAAGAGTAATGTGGATGTCTGTGCTGGGAGCAGAGGAAATCATTATGGACGTGATTTCACAAAGTCACTCACGAGCAGAAATATCTCAGTGGGCAGAAAAATGCAGGCAGGGCAGGAGAAATGATCCCTCCCAGGGCACCAGTTCTTACCTTTGCCATGTGCTGCTGCTTTATTTTGCAAGGGGAGAATGGTCACAGCTCAGGGCACAAAGAGAGAGAAAAATGGTCACAGCTCAGGGCACCAAGAGAGAAAAATGGTCACAGCTCAAGGCACAAAGGCACAAAAGTGGTTCCAACTCAGGGCTCAAGTACAGAGAGCAAAGGGCAGAATTTCATATGTTTGCCCCTCTGAGTTCCTCTTTCTGTTATCTGATGGATTCAGAATAAACAACTGCTTTATGTAATTTAACCTTCAGATGTGTTTTTCCCTTTCTAAGTAATTTCTCTCCTTTAAAGAAACCTTTGAATTCTTCATAAGAAGAAGCAAAGAATCAGGAGAGAAATATTCATTTTCTGCTTGTCATAGTACAACTTTTGACCAAACTTACATAAACATCTTGGTAGTATCTTCCATTTAATATCACAGAGTCATAGGATTTTAGGGGTTGGAATGGAGCTTAGAGACCATCCAGTCCTAACCCCTGGATTTGGGAAAGAACTCCTAAAGGAGCACAAAAAAGGCCGAAAAACCATGTTCCTACACATGTTCATTCTTGCACACTGAAGTCCCCAACAGCAAACAGGCAAATGTGGAGCTATTTTTGTGCACCAAACCCACATCATCGCCCAATTCTCCATCCCACAACAGCAGCAGGACCAAGCAGGATGTGTGTGCAGGAGCCAAACTCTCCTCAGATACAGGAATGATGCTAAGGAATATTTCTGGGAGTGAGACCCAAGAGCAGGAATAGCTTTTGCTACACAAATTTACCTTCATGGTTAGGCCTAGAGGGAAAGGACATCTGCAAACAGCACAAGTGGCTGTGAAATCTCTAGACTTAGCTGTTTTATCAGCAGTAAAAGCCACTTCCTCAGGACTTTGCTGTGGGATAACTGATGACCAACACCACCTACAAGGCTGAGATCCTCCAGGTTGGGTGTCCCACAGTCTCTTTCCAATACTGAGGGTGCACAGCACAGCTCAGGTCACCCAGAGGCTCTTGGAATGTTGGTAACCTTCCCAGCTGAGGTTTCCCAAAGCTCAGAGAGTAAATATCCTCCTGGTTCAGCCAGGAAAATGTTCTCCTCACTTGGCAACTGCAGAAGTTGAAGCAAGAAGGAATTCAGCAGTTTTTCAGGCGCAATGAGTTCTGCCTTCAAAGGTCTTCTGTGGTGCTACAGCACCAAATTAGACGAGGCTGTGGCCATGAGTAGAGGGCAGAAACTGCAGCTACATGTCCTCACTTTCCTTTTTTATGAACCTGTGGCTTTTGTTTGCATCACTTAGGTCTCTCAGTGACATCTGAGTGAGTGTCAAAGATGGAAGTTTGTGCAGACAAGAGAACATCTGAAGAAGAGCTGAACACCTGCTGAGAAACAGCCTTCCTCCCTCCTTGAGGGGCCCTAGAAAGTGCCCTCAGGGATGTCTTCTTGGATACTCCCAAATACTGCATCGGTTTAGGGATATGTCAGTGAAGAACCCTTCAGATGGGATATTGGGAGGAAATCCTTCCCTGTGAGGTGCTGAGGCACTGGCACAGGTTATCCAGAGCAGCTGTGGCTGCTCCATCCCTGGGAGTGTGCCAGGCCAGGTTGGATGGGGCTTGGAGCAACCTGGGCTGGTGGGAGGTGTCCCTGCCCAGGGCAGGGGGTGGCACTGGATGATCTTTAAGGTCCTTTCAACCCAAACCATTCTGTGATTCTCTGATCTCATGTTTGTTTCTCAGAGATGCTGCTGGGGCCAGGTTTGGAATTGCTGATCCCAGCTGTGGCTCTGTGAAGCTGCAGAGCATCTTGTAGTGCTTTCATGTGAGACCCAGCTCTGTGACTGGCTAAATTCCAGCAAATTGATGAAAACCAAAGCAGCTAAACAGGACAAACACTGCAGCACTGGCCAGAAATTCACTACTGCTTTAAATGAAGCCCAGAGAAATGATCTGGAGACAAATATTTGGCAAACTCCCAACTCCCAACTCCTACCAACCTCCTTCAACAGCCCATGG
>NW_008674581.1:62247-79131 GCF_000695815.1 Acanthisitta chloris
GCTCATGTAGGACATGAATTATGAGCTTTTCTTTTTGGCTCTCTGAGCTTTCTCAGCAGTCAGACATCAACACCTCCATGGTCCCCAATCCAGGTAGTAGCTGCAGTGATGTTTGACTTCACAGTCTTAAAGCACAAGAGTTGAACTGCCAAGTGCAGGGACAGTCATAAAATCATAGAATCAACTGGGTTGGAAAGGACCTCCAAGATCATCAAGTCCAACCCTACTGGACTAGTCATGTGCTGAGAGCCAGAGGGAGATCCCAAAGAGGCAAAGCAGGTCAGATTCCTGGTGGCTCTCTAGTCTCACCCACGTCCTTACCCCCTGGGATGAGGCTGAGGTTGGATCTCTGCCTGCTCCTTGAAGCAATGTCAGAAGTGCCACCCCTTGGCATTGCAGGCAGTGAGCTCCAGCAAGTGTAAAGTGAGATGCTGACTGAATTAGCTCAGGAGGAATGGCAAGTAAGGCTCACACAGTGCTATAAAAAGCTCTTGGGAAGTTAGACCTCATCTGCAAGAAGACTGAGCACTAAGTGGAACAGAGCACCCACCAAAGAGGATCCTGCACGGCAGTGACTGTCCCTAGGAGGGGAGAACAAAGCTGAGCTGCCAGGGAGGAGCAGGAAGGACCCTCAGGAGTGTTTCCATGGGCAGCTCAGAGCTCTGCTTGGAGAGGGGGAAGAGCTGGAGAGGACAAAGAGCTGGAGAGGAGGAAGAAGGACCTTTCACCAAGCTCCACTCAGGATCTTCTCCCAAGTGGGTGCTGAGCCATCCTGGTGAAGCAGCAGGAGAGAAAACACCTCAGACAAAGGCACATCCAGATGATTTTGGAGCCACTGTGGATATTCCTCCCCAGGACTGAGCTCAGCAGGGCTGGGAGCCCAGTCAATCCCAGCAGGGCAGGCAGGAGGAGCTGGGAGGCAGCCCCAGCACCCAACCACAGGCAAAGCAGCACCTTGCAGCACCCCCTGATGTCACCCAGGTCCCTGTGCACATGTAAACAGCCTGGGGTGCTGCACAGGGACACTGCACTTCCTCTTGAGAGCTCAGCTGCACTCAGCAAGGCTCTGCCTGCAAAGGTAAGGCTGGGCTAGACTCTCCTGGGCATCTAGAACCACCTCCATGTGCTCGGGTTGCTTCCCATGGAAACCTTCCTCTCCTTGGGCTTTTCCTTAGGGATTGGCAAGATTAACTACCTGAGAGGGTTGGAGAGAGGTGTGGGATGTGTGTCCTGCCAGGGCTGCAGGGAGAGGATAGAGGGAATGGCCTTGAGCTGAGCCAGGGCAGAGTCAGAGTGGATGTGAGGAGAAATGTTTTCCCTGTTGTGGTGTTGAGGCCCTGGGATATTGCCCAGGGAGGTGGTGGAGTCACCATCCCTGGAGGGGTTTCAGAGGTGTCTGGATGTGGCACTGGAGGATCTGGTTTAGGGTTTAGGGATTCCAGCAGTGACAGGTTCATGGTTGGACTTGATGCTCCTAGAGGTCTCCTCCAACCTGGATGGTTCTCTGATGATCTGTGGCACTTTGAGCCTTGCAGCAGCAGCAGTTTCTCTCCCTGTGTGCCAACACTGTGTGAGCACATGGAGGATACAAACAGCAGCTGCTGCCGCTGGAGAAAGCAAAGTGTTAGGCATGGGCAATTACCAGTGCTCTAATCATCCTCCAGTCTCATTAGTAGCCATGATCTCCTTCTTTTACCTGATTTCTCAGGGAATATATTTTATGCTCAAGTCCTCCTTGACACTAAGGGTAATTTGCAAAGCTGGGATTTTTCTTCCAGTGGTGGTTTGTATTGCCATAAAACAGCCACATGTTGCCTGTCCTTGTGCTGCCTAAGGCTCTGACTGAGCAGCAACAGGACAGCAGTCACAGTCAGGGGACACAGTGTGACAAAAATAGCAAGATTGCTTGGATTGCTTTTGTTAATGAGATTCCTGAGCTGCTTTTAGTTCCTAATTCAGCCTGTAGTCACTGCTCTGGATTAAAACCGAGCTCCCTGGGATGAAGTTTTGAGCTGTATTTTGCAAAAGGTGATTCTTCTGCTGCTTTTGCTTTCACGTGCAGCAGCAGCTCAGCTCTGCTGGGAGCCCAGGGAAATGGCACAGGATCCACGTGCTATCCCAGACAGGATTCATTGTGGGTTCTGTCTGAATCTGGAATTTCTTCAGGGGAATCTAAAGGGAATCCCCCAGAAGGTGAGTCAGGGTGTCAGACTCTGCAGGAGAGGATCCAGCAGGAGGCTGGAGCAGGAGCTGTGCAGGAAGATTTTGTTCAAGGAGCATGTTTTCCTGGGTCAAATCAAAGTGCTGAGACCTTGGCTATCATGCCAGTATCACTAGGAATTGCATCCCTGATGGAAGTCCATCCACGGGCCAAGCCTTGCCCAGCCAGTGCTTGGAGGAGGCTGCCAGTGTCCCTTCTCCCCCTCTGCTGGTGTCCCTGTCCCTCCTGCTGCTGCGGTCCTTTCTCCTCCTGCTGCTGGAGCTGCAGAAGGGAGAGATACCCCAGTGCTGCAAATCAAAAACTCCTCAGATGACTCAAATCTGCTCCTGTTTTTGTGGCAGAAAAAGTACCTTCAACTGTAGAACTTTCCTGCCTGCAGAGTTTCCCCCTTGGGTGAGTGCAGGGAAACAGTCATGGCCATGCAGAGCACAGAGGCATTTGCATCCTCATCAAACCAATACACCCGTGTGCTAATGAGCATGCCAGAAAGATCCAGACCTCTGGAATGCCATCCCTGTGCCTCTCACTCCTCTCCAGAGGAGCTTCTTTTTCCTCCAAGTGCCACATTTAGTTCCCACAGCTCCAGTAAGAACATGCACTTAAATAGGTTCTTACTGCAACAGCCTCAGAAGGACAAACTCTAATGAGAACATAAAAACTAGGAGTTAGATCACAACGTAGTCAGTAATTACTGATTATTTTTGCCATTTCATGTTCTGAGAGCAAACGTTGCAGCAGAACTGTCTCTCCGCAATATGCAAATCAGCAGTGATAAGATCTGATGGAGCTCTTCAGCCTCTTCAGCCTTTGCAGCATCACATCATGCAGCAAAGGCCTTTGCTTTTCTTTCCAGCTTTGGAGACCTAATTTTATGACACTTAGTGGTATCTCTGGGTGTCTCCTGTTGTGCACAGCTGGGAAGGGAAGGATATGGTGTGAGATTAAGCTTCAACCTGAGCAGAAGAGGGAGGAAGGGCAGAAAGGCAGTGATTTTGCAGTGCCCTGTGCATATGTCTGGGTGTGTTTTGGCCAAAGAGATGGTTTAACCTTGTTATGCTTCGATATAATGAAGTCATAGAATCATAGAATCAACCTGGTTGGAAAAGACCTCCAAGATCAAGTCCAACCCTACTGTGGTCACTAGACCATGGCACTAAGTGCCACATCCAGTCTCAGCTTGAAAACCTCCAGGGGTGGTGAATCCACCACCTCCCTGGGCAGCACATTCCAATGCCTGAGCACTCTCTCTGTAAAAAATCTCTTCCTGATATCCAACCTAACCCTCCCCTGGCAGAGCTTGAGTCTGTGCCCTCTTGTCCTGCTGCTGGTTGCCTGGGAGAAGAGACCAACCCCCATCTGACTCCAACCTCCTGTCAGGGAGTTGGAGAGGTTCAGCACAGCTCCATGGTGTCCATCAAAGACTCTTCTACCTGGAAATCACAGAATCCAGGTTGGAAAAGACCTTGAAGATCATCAGCAATGATGATATCAACAATGGGGACTACTTCTGGGAGTATTTCCCCCCTTAAGATCAGTGATTCAGCAATACAAGAGGTTTTCAGTCTGGGATCACCCTAGAGGTAACAACATGGGCTCAGGAGAGCTCACACTTCAGAGAGCTTCTACCTCTGCCACTCAGACAGCACTTGGGGGTTAGAAAAGTAGCTCAGAGGGCAAAGAAATGAACTCCTGATTAATTCTGACACCTTGTGGACAATTAGCAGATGAAGGTGAAGGACAAAAGGGAACCTCTCTATGCTATGAGCTCCACCATGACCTTGGGCATGATCCAGCCCTGTTTGGTGCCATCAGGGAGCCAAGGTGAGCTCTGCTGTGGAGCCTGTGCCCTCAGCATCACCCTGGGGGCACAGCAGACACATCCTGGCCACATCTGTTCATCCTAAACCCTTGAGCAGAGCCCAGTCAGCAGCCAAACCCTGATCACCCCAATTGCTGACACTGCTCTTTGGTCCTTGGTGTCACATGAGATGTAAATAAGGACTAACTGTATTTAGGGACCTTGCTAAGCAAAGTGGCTGCTGTGACTCATTGAACTGAAGAACATGAGCCCACTGAGCAGGATTTAAAAAGGAGCATCCTTAAAATATAGCACTATGCAAATGGAGCTAATCCTCCATGGTTTCAATGAGCAGTTGAGTTTGGAGGAGCACCAGGCAGTCCAACCTGGACACCCAAGGGAAACCAGGCAGGTAGTGGCTTTGAAAATGGATTTTAATGGATCACAATGGATCACAATGGGTAAGTGAGAGCTCACCTGAAGGGCCAGGGGTGCAGTGAGCAGGGACAAGGGCAGCAATGGCATGTTCAGCTGGAGCTGCAACAGCCAGATGGGAAGGGATGAAACAGCCCAAGCACCAGAAATTCACAGCACTCCCAGGAAATGGGATGGAACTCAAATCAGGGTTCAGGGGTCACAGCAGTGACAGGTTCATGGTTGGACCTGATGCTCTTAGAGGTCTCCTCCAGCCTTGATGGTTCTATGATTCTATGATTCTATGACCTTACCACATCTCAGCATTTTGGAGCCTGAATCCCAACTCTTCCACAGTTGCCTGGAGCAGTGTCTGTATGACCTGCCAAGTCCAACTACCACAAGTAACAAGCTGGAAAAACTCATCTATTTGTGTTCTGTGTCACTTAGAGCTCTAAATTCAACTTTTTCAGCAACATAAAGGAAAAACCCCTTAGTTACAGAGTAGGACTTACTAATATCTACCTACAGAGACACTTCTTGCCAGTAGTGCAGGAAATGAGTCAGAGGGAAGGAATCAGTGTCTGCAGTGCCACATGAAATAGGAAGCTGCTGCTCAGTTTTAACCATTGTATTTGACACAGGAGGGAATCACTGTCATGAGAATTATCACCCTAGGAGGAAACCCCCAAGAAAACAAACTCCTCCTGCCTCTGTTGCTTGCTTGAAGACAAGACAAGACATGGGGCTGATATGTCCTCAGGGCAGGACCAGCACTGAGCCTTAGTGACCCTCCTGCAGTTGTCCTCAGCCACTGATCAGGTCAGTCCAGGTCTCTTTGTAGAACTTTCCTACCCAGTTATAAAAGTTAACAGGTAAAAGGTGGCCCTAAAGTTCAGCACATGGCATTGCACCATCCCTAATCAAAGGAGAGACAGAACTTGGCAGTATCTAAAAACATAAGTACCTGATGGAAAAAAAGAGTCAACCTGAGGCTGTTGAGGGTGGTGGGAAATGGGAGTAGGTGATCTGATTAGGTCTCTGAGTGTTATATTAGCCTCAACCATTAGCAGCACAATTCAGGAGCACCAACTGTGTTTACAACAGTCACATTTTCCAAGTGCATAAAAAAACTTTTCCAGCTGTGCCCATAATGCCAGAGGAAGTGGGTCCATGAGATCCACTGATAGAGTCAGGAGACACCTGCATAATGCCCAACATATCCCTGGGAGTGTTCCAGGCCAGGTTGAATGGGGCTTGGAGCACCCTGGGCTAGTGGAAGATGTCCCTGTCCATGGCAGGAGGTTAGAACTGGATGATCTTTAAGGTCACATCATCCTGTGATTCTGTGATATGCCAGAGGAAGTGGGTCCATGAGATCCACTGATAGAGTCAGGAGACACCTGCATAATGCCCAACATATCCCTGGGAGTGTTCCAGGCCAGGTTGAATGGGGCTTGGAGCACCCTGGGCTAGTGGAAGATGTCCCTGTCCATGGCAGGAGGTTAGAACTGGATGATCTTTAAGGTCACATCATCCTGTGATTCTGTGATTCAGTGGTTGGCACTCACGTTCTGTCACTGGGCCATGATCATGCATGGACTGTTCATCCATGTATTCCTCCCCTGTTACCCTGAGACCAAACCACAGTGACCTTGAGGAGATGTCCAAAAGGACAGGCAGCTTCTCCTGCCCCTCTGTGAGCACTATGGCACAGCTACACCTGTGCTGATGGGACTGACACACCAGGAATTGTCCTCCACCTCAGTAGGAATGGTAGGACCTCTGAAAGGGCAGGTTTGAAGATGATGGCAGCATGTTCCATCCAGAAGATATTTCCAAACCTCTACTTTGTGCTGAGCATCAAATAGTTAATGCAAACATGAGTATCAACAGCTCTTGCAGTTCCATTGCCTTTACAAGCCTGTTTTTGCTCTCAGCAGGAGTGACCCACCTGCCCTCCAACATGACAAACACTTCCACCAGCCCAACCACGACACCGAGCAACCAGGACTGCTCCAACCACAACATCACATTCAAAAACACCCTGTATGCCACCACCTACACCCTCATCTTCATCCCTGGCCTCCTGGCCAACAGTGCTGCCCTGTGGGTCCTGTGTCGCTTCATCAGCAAGAGGAACAAAGCTGTGATCTTCATGATCAACTTGGCCGTGGCTGACCTGGCTCACGTCCTCTCGCTGCCACTGCGAATATACTACTACATTAGCTCCACGTGGCCTTTTGGAAGTGGCCCTTGCTTAGTCTGCTTCTACCTCAAGTACCTCAACATGTATGCCAGCATCTGCTTCCTCACCTGCATCAGCATCCAGCGCTACTTCTTCCTGTACCAGCCCTTCAAGGCCAAGGACTGGAAGAGACGCTACGACGTGGCCATCAGCATGGCCATCTGGCTCGTGGTGGGGGTGGCCTGCTTGCCCTTCCCCATCATGAGGAGCAAGGGCATGGCTGAGCACAACAGCAGCTGCTTTGCAGACCTCCAGGTGAGGGAGATCACCAGCAAGGTGGCCACGGTGCTGATGATGGGCACGGCGGAGCTGCTGGGGTTTGTTGGGCCTCTCACCATCATCTTGTTCTGTACTTGGAAGACAAAAGTCTCTCTTCAAGGTTTCCACATAACACAGGAAAGCAGTGGTGAGAGGAGGAAAGCTCTCAAGATGGTTACCATGTGTGCCATTGTGTTCTGTGTGTGTTTTGCACCCTATCACATCAACTTCTTCTTCTACATGCTGGTGAAAGAGAAGGTCATCAGTAATTGCATCCTCAGCACCATCACGCTCTATGCCCAACCCTTTTGCTTAAGTCTTGCAAGTCTGGACTGCTGCTTGGATCCCATCCTCTATTTCTTCATGACTTCAGAGTTCCAGGACCAGATATCCAGGCACAGCAGCATAGTCATCAGGAGTCGCCTCATGAGCAAAGAAAGTGCCTCATCATTTAAGGACTAACAGTAAAGCCACCTTAGAAACCCCAAGAGATTTCCTAGGAAATCTGGGACTGTTCTGGGCTACTCCATGACTAACTCCCTTGTGGAAGATCCTGCAAGTTCATCCAAGGGAGTTTTGTGGCAGTGGAAGTCTCTCAGTATCTAGAAGACATAACTCCACTTAAGACTGATGTGTTGGAAGCTGATGAGTGACCTAAGTGGTGTGACCCTCCCCACAGCTCTGCCACCCACACCTATCTAGCTGGAGTAGGAGGGAGTGACAAACCTTTACTAGGAAATGGTGGAAAAGTCCAAGGGGCTTTTCTTCTATGTTCCCAGCTCCATGGCTCTATGGTCAAGCCAAAAACAATCCTAAATCCATACACTGACATGTGCTGAAATGTCTTCTCTGTGACCACCACACAAGAACCTCAAAATGGCCAGTAGTGACAGGCAGTTCTGGTGTGTGCACTCGTGGCTGTGGCCAGGTGAAGGTGTGCAGCTGCCTTAGTATGCTCCTGGCTCTGAGTGCCTCCCACTGGACATCTCACCCTGCCCTTCCTGCACTCACTCTCCTGCTCTCCTCCTCCATCTCCTCCTCCTCAACTGCTGACATATCCCACAACTTGCACCTGCAGCTGCTGCAAAACCCTCTGCAAGACAAATTCTCCTCAAATGCTCCACAGAGTGGGATCTTTGTTCCCCTCTTAGCCACTCCTGGTGGCAATGGGGACATTGATATGTGTCCTTCACCTTCTGAACAGGACCACTGTGGTCCTGCCCTTGGTGCAGGTGGATTGATAATGCTGGTGGTACCACTCAGGTCCTCACTCTTTTCTCTGTGTGGCTTCTTGGCCCCAGAGGTAAATCTGCTCCATAAAACCTCAATGGGTTCAATCACTGCAGCTATTAAAACAGGAGAGATTTCACCACCAGAGCACAGGCAAAGTTCTTACCTAAATTATTCATCATAACTTTTACCCCCAGCTCCTCTCAGGCTCTTCATTTACATTTCCAATGTAGCTATGCAAAGCAGTGACACGACAGGATGTCATTTACCCCTTGTTTTAAATCACTGACAGCTCTTTGGCCCAACTTCACTCACTCTGTGGAACCTCAAGGGTCTCCTCACTGTCCCTGGGGATTGTTTTGGCTGAACATTGATTTATTGCCTTCAAAAACCTGTATCTTTTCAAAAGAATGTGCACAGTTTGTACAAGGTATAAAATCTTGCAAGAATAAGCATCTTATACCTTGCTACAGCACCAGAAGAAACACCAGAAACACTTGCTAAGCATATCTTAAATCCAACCACTCAACTCCACTGTGTCACATCTTAACTCAGCCAAATATTTTCTGTCTGGTACATTTTCCCACTTCTCTGGTTTAGGAAAATATGAGGAAAAGCAAACAATAACCAGGTTTAACCAACCATTTCACTGCAATTCCTCTACAAAGCAACAACACACTGAGTCAACACAATAAGCTCTTGGAGGGTGAGAAGGTGAGAAGGTGACCATGGGCTGCAGGAGGATGAACTGGATCTTACACTGCACTTGGTGGAGATGTTTCCTCTGCTGTCACTGGCACTTAGTGATGCCAGTGACACACATAACTACACACTGCCCCTTTCCAAAGGGGCTGATGCTCAGGGACGGAGTTAACTGTGCATAATCCAACTGTCTCTTCAGCAGTTTCTCATAAGCTACACAGTGTGTAATGTTGTCAGTGAAGGAAACTTCAGTTTCAGTGGTTGTTTTGGTGATTTTTATAGCCCTTTCTTAGCTATCACATGACTGGGAGCTGTTTCCTCTGATTTCTTGCTCATACACTTCTCCCTTGATGAGGTGAAAACAAGTCAAAGGCTCTTTTATGGGAACTCTGCAGCTTGGCCTGTGTTTTTCTTACCGAGAACTGATGCTTCAAAAATAAAGGCAGTTTGGCAAGCATCAGCTGAGGTTCAGAGTTGTCACTTGTACCTGGAAAACTGCATGGGATCAGCTCCTCCTTGGATCAAATTGTTCAAGAGATGGAGCACATCAACTGGTATTATCCTTAAGCAGATTTCTTGCTTGTCCAGAGATGTTTCCACTCTACTGTGGAACCACAGAATCATCAAGGTTGGAGGACACCTCTGAAACACCTCCAGGGATGGTGACTCCACCACCTCCCTGGGCAATATCCCAGGGCCTCAACACCACAACAGGGAAAACATTTCTCCTCACATCCAATCTGACTCTGCCCTGGCTCAGCTCAAGGCCACTCCCTCTAGTCCCATGAGGGATGACATTTTCCATCACCATGATGGCACCCCAAGCACCTCATCTGCCCCAATCTTCCTGCCTCACTCACCCTCTGAACTCCCTCAGGCTTCCCAAAATGGTCCTTTTCCACACTTCAGCCTCAGCCTGTGAGGAAAAGTCACACACTCAACACTTTCAGCCCTTCATGTCAAATCACTGGGAAGTGCAGGAGAGCAATGGGTACAAACTGAAAGACAGAAATTTAGATGAGATCTTAGGCAGAAGTTTTCCCTGTTCTGGTGGTGAGACACTGGCCCACGCTGCCCAGGGAGGCTGTGGCTGCCCCAACCCTGGCAGTGTTCACAGCCAGGTTGGCTGAGCCTTGAGCAACCTGCTCTGGTGGGAGGTGTCCCTGCCCAGGGCAGGGGTTGGGGCTGGGTGATGTCTGAGCTCCATCCCAACCCCTTAACAATGCATGAAGCAGACCAACCCAGGTTCTGTGGAGAGGACAGTGTTTGAGGTGCCTCCATGGGTGGCTGGTGCTGGACCTGACCCAGGACCTGGGCTGCAGGTGCTGGTTTGCTGCCAGTGCTCTCACACATTGAAAGGCACAACGTGCCCTGCTCTGGTTCCTGTAATTCACCTCATTTCCTGCAACCAGAAAACATGTTTGTTATTTTGACAAGAGGAAATAGAATTTCATGCTGTTGCTCCTGGATTATCTCTTGTGCTGGTCCTGCTGCCCAGACTCATCAGCTGTAAAAAGACATCTTCATCCTTCTTGGGCAGGCACAATGGAAGTGTTTCAGCAGAGATGCCCCAGAAAGGCAGAAGATGACAGAACCTTGAGGCTGAGAACAGCCACACAGGGATGTGAAGGATGGAGCTGAGGGGCTCCTGGTGCTGGAGCATCCTGTGTCCAGACTCAGCCTGAAGGCAACTGCTCAGGGTGGAAATATGGTGAGGTCTCCAAGCCACCTGTACTAACCCAGTGTACCTCCCCATGGCACATCCCTTGGCCAAACCATGGCATGATCTGTTCTCTTTCTCTAGCACATGAGACATTCAGCTGCTAGTAAAAGACAATGTGGTTCTTTGCAGTTCCACCCTGTCTTAAGCAGTATCAGATGTCTGGCAATTCCACTGCTGCTTGAGAAAGGGCCCTCAAATGTTTTAGGAAAGTACCCCCATGAGATTTAATGCCTTTGTGAAGCCTCAGGTTCTGAGCTGCAGGATCTCATGAGCACTTCAGCTTCATCTCCTTGCTTTAAATGAAATTAGCAGCTCTGTGTGCAGAGAAAAACAAACTATGCTGTAAATGCAGGACAACAGCTCAATAACCAGGAGCCAGAAGAAAAACATCAACCCCCTCAGAATCAGAGTCATCAAAGTCAGACAAGACCGCTAAGGTCATCAAGTCCAACCATGAACCTGTCACTGCTGGAACCCCTAAATCCTAAATCATATCCTCCAGCACCAGATCCAGACACCTCTAAAACACCTCCAGAGATGGTGACTCCACCACCTCCCTGGGCAATATCCCAGGGCCTCAACACCACAACAGGGAAAACATTTCTCCTCACATCCAATCTGACTCTGCCCTGGCCCAGCTCAAGGCCACTCCCTCTAGTCCCATGAGGGATGACATTTTCAGGACCAGCACTGAGCCTTACTGACCCTCTTGCACGTGTCCTCAGCCACTGATCAGGTCTGTCCAGGTCTCTCTGTAGAGCTTTCCTACCCTCAGGCAGATCCACACTCCTACCCAGCTCAGTGTCTCTGCAAATTCCCTGAGGATCACTCAATCCCCAAGTCCAGATCACCAATAAAGATGCCAAACAGGACAGGCCCCAATGCTGAGCCCTGGGGAACATCACCAGTGACAGCCCCAACTGGATGGAGCTCCAAGTGGCCGAAGGAGAGGCCCCAAAGGCACTGGCTCAGCAAGGAAGGGGGTGCAGCCCTTGCTTTGACTTTCATGCCAGATGTGCCAGGTTAGATCCACACTCCCACCCAATTTAGTGTCTCTGCCAATTCCTTGAGGGAAAATCTCATTGCATTGAAAAGATTTTGGAGCTGACTGGTACAGTTTGATCAAAATTTATGGGTTTGTGGATCAGACAAAATTTAGCCCATAAAATAAGGGAGTGACTGACAATGATTTGCTGTGAAATAAATCAAACCAATCCAAAATTGCTGCCCCTGCTGAGAACAGTGAGTGGTGAGAGGGACAAAGCCCTGGGGACTCACCCAGCTCCAGGGGCCACATGCTCAGGGCTCTGCTCAAGCCTAGCAAGTCTCTGCACAAGGGTGAGTTGCTTTGTGTGAACAAGATCTCCTCCTCCCACTGCTTTTCATACATCTTTCAGGTGCATCCTGTCAGATATTCTCAGTGCTGAATGCTTGAGAGATGCTGATCAGCTGCACTTGGCCTGCTGCCCACAGGATACCAGGCTGAAGGCAAAGACAACCTCTGTCTGGAGGCCTTAGAGAAAGTTTCACAGTTGTTTAAAAACTCCTTTGTCTTCTGCCTTTGAAAGTAGAGCATTGCCAAGTGTGAAATGCATGTTGAGGATTGGGAATGAGCCAGAGAAGCAGAAATGCTAAACAAAAACCTTCCCTCAGCTGAAGGAATGGAGAGGTTGATCGGTGTGTGTTGAAGGATGAGGTTTGAGGCTTGTCAATCCAGTCAGGAATGTTGTGAGCACCCCAAAAAGCCAAGGAGCAGAGGGAGGACTCGGCATGGCTACAAAGCCCTTGCTATGGTCTGATATGTGCTGACCTCTCCTTCCCCAGCAGAACAGCTGTAAACAAATGCCTAAAAATAGGGCTGGAGATGGCTGGATATGCTGCTGTGGACACAGAAGAAGGATGTCCTAGGCAGGATATCCTGATAAAACGGCCTCTTCACTTTGGGATGAACCTCTGACCTCTGGAGAGGGATGGGGCACAGTGCCAGGCTCCCTCCCTGATCTCTGAGAGTGCAGTTCCTTCTTCAGCTTCTGGAAAAGAGGCACAGGAAGAGTAGCTGGAATGAGAACCAGCTCTTGCCTCTTCCAAACCCCTTTGCTGTCAGCTGAGGTGACAGGTATAAAGCTTCAGGTTGCCCAGAGAAGCTGTGGCTGCTCCATCCCTGGATGTGTTCAAGGTTAGGTGAGGCTTGGAGCAACCTGGAAGGTGTCCCTGCCTGTGGCAGAGGGTGGGACTGGTTAAGCTTTAGGGTCCTTCCAACCCAAACCAGTTTGGCATTCTATGACTCTGTGAATGCTTATTTTCCACAGAGTGACTGCTCCATCCCTTGGAGTGTTCCAGGCCAGGTTGGATGGGGCTTGGAGCACCCTGGGCTGGTGGGAGGTGTCCCTGCCCAGGGCAGGGGGGGGGATGGGATAATCTGTAAGGTCCTTCCAACCCAAACCATTCCAGTACTCCATGATTTCTTGGCATGGGAGTGCACTCAGGTCCCCGTGGTTGGCATCACTGCCAGCATGGAGAAACCTTGGTGCACTGACCCCAGAGCCTGAGCTGACAATTTACTCTCCAGCTAAAGGTTATAACACCTTTCTTCTCTCATTTCTCTTCCACACTTGTGTTCCTGTAAGTTTTGGGGGGTCATAGGATCAATGGCAGAAAATTAATGACCAGAACATGAATGTTTCTATCATATATAACCCACGGCAAGGAAGGGAAAGACACCAAGAGCCAAATGATCTGTACAAGTGCTAGGCCATGAGATGTGACTCTGGTTATCAGGTCCAACTGTTCAGCTGGAACTGAGGCACCTCAGAAGTTCCACTCCAATAAATTCCTGCAGTGCTCAGCAATGCAGAAAGAAGGTCATGCTTAGCAGGCAGTAAAAGAGCTAAAAATCAGATATATGTGTATATAAATAGAAAAGGAATTAAAGGATGGAAAAGAATTGGGAATGGTGCACTTGATGGGTTTGGTTTTTTAAAACAACAGTATTTTGGGAAAATCTCCACCTTTGCCATCAGGAATAAAGTCCAAAACCTCAGTCTGGAGCTTTGCTAGGCTGAGGCTAACCAAGCTTACAAAAAAAAAATGAAGGAAAATTACTCCCTTCCAGTAACTCACCCTGGCAGGGTTTTCAGTTTTCCTTCTGCAAGCACTGCCTGGAAGGGTTTACTTCTGTATTTTAGAGCCTTTGGCAAGCAAGTGACTGTGGAGAAGAGCAGAAGCAGCTCGAGTGAAGGACACAGCCACCACCACCACCCAAAGAGGAGCAGGACAGAGCTCCGAGGTCTCCATCCCACGGCAGTTGGACCAAACGACGTCATCGCCTTTCCCAGCGGCTTTAACGTCATTAACTGTCCACGGTTGTGGTGGAGAAGAGAAACAAAATCCAGGATTTCCTGTTGTGCAGCCACTGCTCTGAGCTGCAGATGCCAGGAGGCTCTGAAAACATGTGCGACTCCAAGCAGGAGTCGCTGGGACCGCCGAGAACATCGGGGGGGAATAACTGCAGGACACTCCCTGCCCCTGCCCTCTAGCATGGCTCTGTGCCCCCCCAGGGATGGCAGGCACGGGCAGGTAAGTGGCATTTCTCTTGGCTTCAGGGGAGTGGGACTGTGGCAGCTCCAAGGGAGATTCCCATGTATTTTGAGTCGTTTGGGAGATGATATCGAGCAGAGCATCCTCAGCAGCTCCTGCTCTGAGGGGTGAGGGAGCTCAGAGGGTGTCTGGGACAGGTTTTGTGTGGGGCAGCACGTGGGGAAAGCCTCTTCCAGCCCAAATCCCTCAAGTTTGTCCTGCCACGACCAGCAGCTCTGTTTGCACATCTATTAGTGCCTAATTAAACAAACAAAGTCACTGTTTACTCCAGCAGTGCCAGAACTCTCCACTCTTCCAACCAGGAGCGTAGTGGAGTTTGATTTATTTACCCTTCTTCCGTGCCTGATTTTCCCTCCTGCATCCCAGGGCTGAAGGGAGGCAGCTCTGCCTCAGCTCCAAGGGCTCTCCCAAGTTCCAGGGGATCTCCCCATCTCCAGGGATTCTTCCCAGTCCCAAGGATTCTCCCCATCTCCAAGGATTTTCCCCAGCTCCAAGAGCTCTGCTCCAGCCCCAAGGATTCTCCCCATTTCCAAGGGCTCTCCCTATCTCCAAGCATTCTCCCCATCTCCAAGGATTCTCCCTTCCCCAGCTCCAAGAGCTCTGCTCCAGCCCCAAGGATTCTCCCCATTTCCAAGGGCTCTCCCTATCTCCAAGCATTCTCCCCATCTCCAAGGATTCTCCCCAGCCCCAAGGATTCTCCCCATCTCCAAGGATTCTCCCCAGCCCCCGGGGCTCTCCTCAGCCGCCTGGAGTTCAGCTTTAGCCTGGGCTGTCCAAGCAGCCCATGGAAAAGCTGAGGCTGGGTTTGCCCAGGGCTTTGGAGCAGGGCAGGCAGTGATCCCGTGGTGGTGTGGGGCTGGGTGGGGCACAGGCTGATTCAGAGGAGACACTTGCCAGCAGTGTCAGCCACAGATGCCTCCAGCACAGACACTGCTCCAACACACTCCAAACCTGAGCCAGCAGCGTTCCAGCAGCTGTCCTGGCCTCCTCATTAATTGCAAAGTGACTTGGTGCTTAGTGAATTCCTGTGCTGCATCCACAACTCCTGGGCTGACCCCTCAGGCAGTGTTACTGTTCTCCCCTCTGGAATTGTAGCTGGAATAAAACTCAGCTTTGCCACTTCAGAAAGGCTTTCCTGCCAGTTTTTTTTGTTCATACATGTAAATCCATGTGTGGAGGAAATAGGAGGATAATCAAGGAGTGTTTGGGATGAGATTTATTAAGTCACTGAAGAGAACTCTGGCCAAAGTCCATGGGAGCATCTTTGTCCTGACACCAAGAGCAAAGCCAGGGGGAGGCACAAGGGTTTGGGGCAAAGAGAACACTGGAAAATGCAAATCATTTGGAAAATCCAGTCTGCCAGGAAAGTTGTAGTGAACAAGCCTGGCCTGAACTCAGAGTATGGCAGAGATCCCTCCTGCTGCTTCCCTGCCAGGGCCCTCAACACCCACAAGGGTGTTGGGTACCAGGAGTGCCACCCATCCCTCCTGTGCTCCCAGGGTAAGCCAAAACACAGGGAAAAGCAGCCAGGAGACTTCCCATGGAGTTTGGGAGTTGGGCTGAGGTGCATGGCAGGGAGGAGGTGATGGGACAGGGACACCAGCCCAGTAACTGCCACCTCTGTCACTGGAAGGCAGCGAGAAGAGCTGGGAATAGCTGCATTCCCCATGCTCCCTGGATGCTCCTTGGCAGTTTTCCCTCCTTATTTTCTGCAGGGATGGAAAGATAAGTTGTCCTGCCACCACTCTCCCAGGGTTGAAGAGACTCAGTGCCAAGGGCACTGCCAGGCACAAGTCCCTTGTGGGTTCTGCGGCAGGTAAGGAGCACTTGGAGACACTGCAGGGACCAAAGGGTTTTGCTTCCCACTGTCTCCTCATGACAGATGTCCCCTCTCCCCTGCCTTTCCCAACTCAGTGGAGCAATCAGAAACCTCTGACACACAAGGGTGCAGTTCCACTTCAGCCCTGGTTTCCTAGCAGCCAAACCCTGGAAAAACAGGGAGAAGGCAGTTTGGGAAGGGCTCAGGGTGTGAGCATGGGCCCTCCTTGCACCAGAGGTGTGCTGGGCAGCCAACCAAGGGGCTGGGGCTCATAAGCTTCCTTAGGAAACTGAGAATGTGCTAACCCCACCAAGGAGCAGCCCAGGTGAGGAGGAGCAGGGTGGAGGAGTCTTCATCCTGCACCTCAGAGCAATGCAGCTCCTCATGGAGGTGATTCCTCAGGATCCATCCCTGGGGCAAACACCAGGCTCAGGCTGTGGGAAGCAGCACTGGAGCTGCTTCCTAATTAAATCCCACTGCTGAGGGGGTTGGTGACTGTGACAGCAGGAGCTGAGAGCTCTGCCAGACTCAGCTCCACATCTTGGCAGGGCAGGACAGGCTACTCAGAGCTCCCAGTAAGTCTCAGGCTCTGCCTCTGGTGGGAAAATCACACTGTTTGTGGCACACAGTGCTACAACCCCTTGGTTTGTAACCTGCTGCTGCCAAACCACCTCCCCCTGAAAGAGCAGATTGTTTCAAGAATGGCAAAATCCATCCCCTCCCCAGAGAGCTCCCAGTACCCATGAACTCCCCCTGACCTGCTGATGCCTCAGTGCTGGTTGGATGGGGAAATGGACGAGAAGAATCTCTCCTTTAACTAGAAGGGAGATGTATTTATCTTCTTGCATGCCCTGAGCAGTTGCTGGAGGATAAT
>NW_008674581.1:79170-79543 GCF_000695815.1 Acanthisitta chloris
AGTGCTGGAATTGAGTTAGAAGGACTGGCAGAGCAACTGGTGTATGTTTGGCCAGTTATTAGCCTCTAAATCCAGCCTGAAATCTGGAGCCAGAGCTGATGGATCTGTCTGCACCTCTCCCTCTGCCTTCTGTTCCAGCCAGCTGCCAGCACCAGGTTTCCAGAGGCTAATTATTTCCCTCTCTGGTGATTCACATCACATCTCTGCATGGATCTGCACAGACAGTGGCTAAATCCACTTAAAATCCGTATTTATTTGGTAGGAGCTGCAGGGACAGGACAAGGGGCAATAGGGAAAAATTGAAAGAGGGAAATTTAGGTTAGATGTGAGGAAGAAGTTTTTCCTGTGAGGGTGGTGAGACACTGGCCCAGGT
>NW_008674581.1:79556-83583 GCF_000695815.1 Acanthisitta chloris
CTGTGGCTGCCCCAACCCGGGCAGTGTTCATTCCAGGTTGGATGAAGCCTAGCCTTGAGCGCTCCTGAAACAATCTGTCCCAAAGTGCATTTCCTCCATGTGAGGAAATACTGGAGAGTTTTTGGCCTCATAGCATCTTTTTACTCCCTACAGAAACCCTCCACATACCTTGATCACCCCATGAGCAAAGAGACTCAGCCGAGATGGAGACCAACGTGTCCTCTGGGAACTGCACCGACCCCCAGATGTCCTTCCAGTCCACCCTTGAAACAATCTGTCCCAAAGTGCATTTCCTCCATGTGAGGAAATACTGGAGAGTTTTTGGCCTCATAGCATCTTTTTACTCCCTACAGAAACCCTCCACATACCTTGATCACCCCATGAGCAAAGAGACTCAGCCGAGATGGAGACCAACGTGTCCTCTGGGAACTGCACCGACCCCCAGATGTCCTTCCAGTCCACCCTGTATGCCACCACCTACACCCTCATCTTCATCCATGGCCTCCTGGCCAACAGTGCTGCCCTGTGGGTCCTGTGTCGCTTCATCAGCAAGAAGAGCAAGGCTGTCATCTTCATGATCAACCTGGCCGTGGCTGACCTGGCTCACGTCCTCTCGCTGCCCTTACGGACGTATTACTACATCAACCACACATGGCCCTTTGGTGGTTTTCTTTGCCAGGTGTGCTTCTACCTGAAGTACCTCAACATGTATGCCAGCATCTGCTTCCTCACCTGCATCAGCATCCAGAGGTACCTCTTCCTCCTCCACCCCTTCAAGGCCAAGGACTGGAAGCGACGCTACGACGTGGCCATCAGCGTGGCCGTCTGGCTCTTTGTGGGGGCAGCTTGTTTGCCTCTCATCATTGTGAGGAGCCCAGCCTTGTCCAACAACATCAACAGCTGCTTCTCAGACCTGGGGGTGAAGCAGCTCAGCCCAGGAGCTTCCATTGCCCTAGTGACAGTGGCAGAGCTGTTTGGGTTCATCATCCCCTTCGCGATCATCGCGTGCTGCACATGGAAGATGTGGCATTCCCTGAGGGAGTGTCCCACACAGCTGCAGAACACCAGTGAGAAGCAGAAGGCTCTGCGCATGGTGCTGATGTGTGCAGCTGTGTTCTTCATCTGCTTCACCCCCTACCACATCAACTTCCCCTTCTTCATGATGGTCATCGAGAACATCATCTGGGATTGTGCCGTTCACAGGAGCACGCTCCGTTTCCACCCTATCTCCCTGTGCCTGGCCAGCCTCAACTGCTGCCTGGATCCTGTCCTCTACTACTTCATGACCTCTGAGTTCCAGGACCAGCTGCTGCGCCACGGCTGTGTGGCCCTTCGTGCTCGGCTCATGCAGCGCCGGAACAGCCTCTCGGTCTCCGACAGCGGCCACGACATCCGCACGAGGAACAGAAACCTTCCACGCCTCAGGTTCTGGGCTCTTCCCAAATTCTTTGGGAGAATCAACAGCAGGGAAATCCCTCCCATGCCACCTGATGAGCTGCTGCTGGAGTCCATCTCATGAACATCAGCCACCTCTGGCTATGTGCTTCTCCTAGCTTGAGTGAAGGCTGTGTTAGGCCTCCAAACACGTCCTGAATCATCCTTGTGTGCCCCACCAACAGGATCTGACCAAGCACAGACATCTCTGGCTATGGAGGTGTTTCTTCTAGCTTGAGTGAAGGCTATGTTAGGCCTCCAAACACATCCTGAATCACCCTTGTGTGCCCCACCAACAGGATCATCAGCCTCCTCTGGCCACGTGCTTCTCATAGCATGAGTGAAGACTGCAGGAGGTGTCCAAACATGTCTTGAATGACCTTTGTGTGCCCCACTGGCAGGACCTGACCCAGCAGGACATTGTGATGCAATCTGCTGGTTGTGTTATTGCTGCTGGGGAGTGTTGCCTTACCCCACTGGCCATCGTGTCCAAGCTGTTGTTGACACCAGTGCTTGTCCTGTGCTGAACCACAGTGGGTTCAGGTCCCGCATCTCTGGTGTTCCAGTGCTCCTACATATTTGTCACGTTTGAAAGCCCTTCTGAATCCCATATTGTGAGCAGGTGGCTCAGCCTCAGCACAGCTCCAGGGAGGTTTCAGCCCCAACTACAACAACCCATGATGGTTCCAGCACCTCCCATCCTCACCCAAGGCTCTGGATCAGGGCAGTTCATTATCTCCCTATAAACCAAACCTCACTCATTGGGGTCTAATCCAGCCTAATCTGGACTTCAGAACTCTGAAACTACCAACATATGTCAAGCAAAGAGTATTAACCTACACCATATCAGTGTTAAAGGGAGTGTTCAGACAAACTGGGCTCAGCTCATGCTGCTGGAAGAGGCACCCAGAGCTGAGCAAGGACTTCCACCTGGCTCCTGGGACCTGTGGGGTGCTCAGATGACTATGAGGGATGAAGATTTGGAAGCTAAATGGTGATGGATATGCCTCAAGCTAAAAGGAAGATGAAGGACGTCTCCCAGGGCATCATGAGCCACAGAAGGGAGGATGGGTGTTGCTGTTCCTGTGTCTTGTGTTGCTGTTAGGAGTCCTGTCTTATTTGTCATGTTGATAACGCTGTGGTTGCAGACTGTTATCTAAACCTCTCAGTTTTGCTTCAAAACCAGAGAAGGTCCCAACCCTCACTGGGTACCAAGAAGAGTTTACACAATTGACCCAAGTACAGCCTGAAAGCTTCAAACTCCTGAGGAAATAAAATTATCCTAACCTGTATTTTAGCTTCAGGAGTATCATTTGAAGTGCTTGTAAATAGTCTCACTATGAACTACAGTTGTATCACTGCTCTGAGAGCAATTTGGGGGGACACATTCCAGTTGGGGGCTCAGAGAGGTCTCATTGCCACCATGGCCAGTGTGAGAGCTGTGAGGTTTCCTCCTCTTGGGCCAAGGCAATGCCAAAAGCCCCTCAGGGAATGATATATGTAAATATAGGCAGAGAGGGTTTGATAGAAAACAGCTTTGCTGAGCACTGGATGAACATTCCTAACCCAAGCAGCATTTCTGGGAAGCACAGGGTGGGTAGTGGTTTATCCTCACAGTGCTGAGGCTGCATGGGGGGAGAGCAGATGAGGAGATCCAGACAAGCTGGAGGAGGTTGTTTTGGGACCTCCAGTGTGTCAGAGACAGGCAGAAACCACTGGGACAGGCAGAAAACTGTGGGACAGGCATAAGACACTGGGACAGAGAGAAACCAAACACTAGGACAGGCATAAGACACTGGGACAGGCAGAAACCAAACACTGGGACAGGCAGAAAACACACTGCCCTGCAGCTCATTCTGTCCCAAACCTCCTCCTCCTCTCCCAAAGAATATAAATAACAAAAGGACATGTTTCCCTGTTTGCCTGGGAGGGGGAAAAAAAAAAAAGAGTCTTCAGGGGGACAGGCACACACTGCCCTGCAGCTCATTCTGTCCCAAACCTCCTCCTCCTCTCCCAAAGAATATAAATAACAAAAGGACATGTTTCCCTGTTTGCCTGGGAGGGGGAAAAAAAAAAAAGAGTCTTCAGGGCTGGAAAATTCTGTTTCAGATGGTCCAAACAGGAAACCCAAGAAAACTTCCTTGGTGCCAGGGCTGGATCTGGGCAGGACACTGCCCTGCAGCTCATTCTGTCCCAAACCTCCTCCTCCTCTCCCAAAGAATATAAATAACAAAAGGACATGTTTCCCTGTTTGCCTGGGAGGGGGAAAAAAAAAAAAGAGTCTTCAGGGCTGGAAAATTCTGTTTCAGATGGTCCAAACAGGAAACCCAAGAAAACTTCCTTGGTGCCAGGGCTGGATCTGGGCAGGACAAGTCACACCACCAGGAGCTTCTCCAGGAGTGTGGTTTGTCCTGTGAATGCCTTTGGGGAATGGGCACAAGCTGGGATGGATATCCAGGTAGTCCTCAATGACCACAGACAGGGATTTGTAAGTCCTGCTGAGCCCATATTGCTGCTCCACCCTACTGGCAGCCCCAGTAGCTCCAGGTCCCACTGGGACGTTGCCAGCTGGTTTGCAGCTTGCCTTGTTGAC
>NW_008674581.1:83618-85275 GCF_000695815.1 Acanthisitta chloris
AGGAAAGAGAAAGCAAACCAAGAACTCTCACTGATCTGTCACATGAAACTTAGCAGCAAACCCTTCCTGGGCTGCTCCTGCCTTGGGCTGGGGGAAATACAGGGGGAAAAAATCCCTTCTGGAATGGTTTGGGTTGGGAGGGAGTTTAAAGCTCATCTAATCCACCCCCTGCCCTGGGCAGGGACACCTTCCCCTAGCCCAGGTGGCTCCAAGCCCCATCCAACCTGGCCTGGAACACTCCCAGGGATGGAGCAGCCACAGCTGCTCTGGGAAATCCATTCCAGTCTCTCACTACCCTCCCAGGGAAGAATTCTTCCCAATATCCCATCTAACCCTACACTTACCTATCCCTGAAATGATGTAGTACTTGAGAGCATCCAAGATGACATCCCTGTGCACAACACACTTCCTAGGGCCCCACAGGGAAGGAGGCAAATTGCTTTTCTCTTGACTAAAAATACCTTTTCCCTCCCTCCCTGCCCACATACTTCCAGTCTAGCCCCAGTGACTTTGCCTCTGGAAAACCACTCAGCCTCGGTGGAGCTCATACCACTGAGCCTCAGACTCTCCTGGGTTTTGGCACCAAACTCTCCTGAATTTTAGCACCAAACTCTCCTGATTTTTGGCACCAAACTTTCCTGAATTTTGGCACCAAACTCTCCTGGGTTTTGGCACCAAATTCTCCTGATGATTGGCACCAAACTCTCCTGATTTTGGCCACCAAACTCCCTGATTTTTAGCACCAAACTCTCCTGACGTTTGGCACCAAACTCCCTGATTTTTGCCACCAGTACTGGCAAGGAGCAGCTCCTCCACCCACCCACCTCGTGCTGGACAAGGGAAATGCTGTGCCTGGCAAATGAACAAACGCACCAACGATCCTCAGCTCAACCCTGAGCACAACCCAAATGCTCTGAAAGCAGATTCTGCTGCCTCAAGCCCAGCCAAGCCAGGAGTAGTTTTCCAGACTGCCATGACTCATCCCACTTCTATCCAAGTGTTTGATTCATGGGCTCAGCAACACGTTGCAAAGCCCAAGTCATGGGGTGTGGTGGGACAGCACCACGACGGAACTCTGGGGCTGTCATCAGCTCCTCCTGCACTGCAGGGTCCTGTTCAGGGCACAGGGGAGAAGAATTGGGAATTCTGCATGGATACCATGGCAGATTCAGCACTGTGAGGGTGCTCAGCCCCCCAAGGAACAGCCAAAGCCTCAACTCTGCTGCCACCAGCAAGTCCCCTCCAGCAGGTCTTGCCATGCCATTGCTCATCCTGCTCCTCTAATAGGGATTTGGGGGTTTTAAAGGAGAATTCCCTGCTGTGGGCACACAGGGCAGGAAAATCCAGCACATGTTTGAATGGGAAAAGCAAAGGAGATCATGGCCAAGCCCAAGTGCTGCTCAGCACCTGAGACTAATCTCAGCTTTATTGTCTATTCAAGTCACTTCCAAACCCTCTCCTTGGTCCCTGTGGGGTCTCAGGGTCACACAGGGAAAGGGGCAGAGCCTGAGGACCACCAGATGTTACATCACACACTTTGGGGCTGAGGGAGAGGAAATAAAGGTGTTTCTTTACCTCATTCTAGTGCAAATATGAGAACACACGGTGGAAACAGCTGCTGGGAGGGGCTGGAAAAGCTTCTCATCCCAGATCCTGC
>NW_008674581.1:85299-88862 GCF_000695815.1 Acanthisitta chloris
CCTGAGGGCTCAGAACTCATCCCAGGAGATCCCAACAGCAACAACCCTCACTAAACAGCACTAAAACCTCAGCTCCTGCTGCTGCCAGGCCAGAAGATCAGGAGACAAACCCAACCCTGCACCAGGGGGACAACTCTGTGGTGAAGATCTCACAGTGCTGGAAGCTTTGGCTCCCACACAACGTTAATTAAGGCTCATCAAGTAACCAGCAGCTTCAAAATAAGGCTGGCAGCTCTAGCCAGAAAGAGTATCAGCTGCTGGATCTGGCTCATGGCTGCATTTTTGGGAGCTGTGACCTGCAGAGTCCCAGTGAGGAGCTGTGTCAGCACAGAGGTGACAATCCTGGTGGCCTGTGAGGCTGTAGGAGCTCACAGTGTGCCCAAGAGATTAATTTCCTACAAACCACAATAAATAGGAGTATATAGAGCACTGATTTCCTGCTGGAAGTTGGAATTGGGGTATAAGGAGATCAATGATGCTTGAGAGGGGTAGGTGGTACTGAGACCCTGGTGCTTGCTGCAGGTGTGTGATGCTCTGCTGGGGACACCTCACTACTTGGCCCCTGGGCACCTGTGTGACCCTTGGCAGAGCTGAAACCTCTCCACAGTTGTGTGATGCTCTGGTGAGGACACAGCAGTGGGGACACCTCTCTACTCAGTTCCTGGGCACCTATGTCATCCTTCACATAGCTCAAACCCTCTCCACAAGTATGTGGTGCCCTGGTGGGAAAACCACAGAGGGGACACCTCTCTACTTGGCACCTGTGTAACCCTTTACAGAGCTGAAACCTTATCCACAAGTATAAGATGCTCTGGTGAGGACACAGCAGTGAGGACACCTCACTACTCAGCCCCTGGGCACCTGTGTGACCCTTTAGAGTTCTCCACAGGTATGTGATGCTCTGGTGAGGACACCTCACTACTTGGCACCTGTGTGATCCTTTGCAGAGCTGAAACCTTCTCCACATGCTGCAAACTGTGTCCTGTTCTGAGCAGATATGGGAATAAATGCAAATTAGAAAGCTGCAAATGATTTGAGGCTGAATTGCTACGGAAATGGTTAGAAAAGTCACTCTTTAAAGGGATTGATGTTAGAGATTCTTAAGCAGAGTCCTCAGCTGGATAACCAGGGAAGTGCTACCAGGCAAGTCAAACCACAGCCAGCTCTGCCCTCTGCCGATGGACATCGCCTGCCAGGGCACCGCGACAGCCCAGAAGTGTGCCCAGGGGTGACACCTCCTCGTGGCACATCTGGGACAGCAGAGTCCTCAATCTCCCTGCGGTTTGCTCCACGAGAGCTGTGGAAATCCATCGAGTAAGAAACTAATGACTGAGGAGAACCCACTGCTTTTGGGGGAAGACCAAAATGTGGCTATGAGATTCACATCAGAGGTTAGAAGGAATGTTTTCCCTGTTGTGGTGTTGAGGCCCTGGGATATTGCCCAGGGAGGTGGTAGAGTCACCATCCCTGGAGGTGTTTCAGAGGTGTCTGGATGTGGCACTGGAGGATCTGGTTTAGGGTTTAGGGGTTCCAGCAGTGACAGGTTAACGGTTGGACTCGATGACCTTAGAGGTCTCCTCGAGCCCTGATGGTTCTATGAGTCTATAATCAGCTTCAGGGGAACTGTTTGAAGCCCCCAATGCTCTGGGTGCAGGGACTGCAGGATGGGGATAAAAACACCCAGATGAGAGTGAAGGAACCTTCCTGGAGAAAGAAAATAATGGATGGAGGATCTCATTCCCTCAGCCCTGTGTCCTTCCCAGAGAGGCTCTGCTGGAAGGAACCCCCTCCAGGGAGCTGCTGTGTGTTGAGCCCCCCAAACCCTCCACCCCCAGCAGTGAAAGCAGCACCAGTTTCTAAACCTCCCCAAACCCAACAGCATCAGTACAAATTTTTCTACAAAAGCACAAGAAAGGGAAGCAATAGGGTGATCCAGCCAAGCCCCAGGGCAGGGGGAGCACCCCGAGAGCTGTGCTGCTGGGGAGGGCCCTGCTGGGTTCCTCTCCCTCTGCGCAGCTGCTGCTCCTCCAGTTGTACTTTTGCTTTGCACCTCGAGGGAGGAGACCCGTGGTGGGACCTGCTGCCTGCACTCCCAGGGCACAGAGGAGCAGCCTGCAGAACACCAAAGGTAGGACTGATTCCCTTTATCCCTTCACCTTTGGTTCTGGCTGAGGGGGTTAAACTGGAGGGTTTTGGTGGCTGTGCTCTAGACTTGGGGCTGCTCCTTACTGAGAGGGGATGGGACACCCCAAGGAGAGGCAGGAGGGTGTAAGAGGGTCCTGGCTTAGCCACCAAACACATATATCTCCCAAAGTAAATGTGTAGAGGTAAGGAGATGCAGAGTAAGCCTAAGGGTTGGTAAAGGGCTCATAATTCATCAGGAGAATTATCTCCTGGGTGTGCTCACAGGATGCTCTGAGAGCCCAAGGGAGAGGAGTGGATGGTTGGAGCCCAAATACCCAACTGTGAAGTTTCCAGGTGTGTTTTCTGTTACATTACATGAGTATCAAGCAGCTGAACCTAAGGATCAACACCAACCCTGGTGTTTCTCAGCCTTTGCAAAGCCACAGCTGCCTCTGATGGGACTTGTTCTGAGGCCACACAGCCCCAGAGGACAAGGATAACAGCCCTGATTCACTCCCTCCTTGGGTTAGTCCCACTCTCTGTGCCCCATGGATTTTCCTAAGTGCTCTGTTCCTCACCACCTGATTTTCCATGGGCCATTTTCCACTAACTTGTAAGGACCAGGGAGGGAGGAGTTAGCACAGCCCAGGTAGAGACCTCTGTGTCCCTGGGGGGAATTTGGGTGAAAAACTCACAGCTTTGGTGCTCCTCACCAGGAACATGTACCAGGGACATTGGGAAGAAAAAGGGATGGGGGATTAGGCTAACACACAGCACTGCTGCTCCAGGGTTATTTTCCCTTCTTAACCAGGATAAACATTAACAAAAGGAGGACAAAAGCTTTTGCAAAGGATTAAGAGGCAGAAGCAGAATATTTCCCGTGGCTTTAAACCAGAGCATTTATTTTTCCCTGCATATTCTTGGCACTCAGTTAGCACAACAAGGGGCAACATTTCTCCTCTGGAGGAAGGTCTAATCCCTAAATATCTACCAGAAAACTGCTTCAAGGCAGAGAAGCTTTTATCCTCCTCTGACATTTATTAAAGAGACCCAAAAAGCAAATCTATGCAACAATTAGTTTCTGTTTCCATCATTGCTATTTTAGTTCATGCCTAGTAATTGTGGTAGTAACTAGTAATTTGGGTAGTAAAAAAAAAAAAAAAAAAAAAATGTCTCTGCTAAAACAGTTCAGATGAGCTAGAGAAGAAGAGGTCGCAGGGAGAAGCCCACACAGGACACCACTGGCCCCTGGTTTGGCTCCAGACCCCCAGAGAACCTCCCATGGGGGATCAGAGCTACCCTCACGTCTCTGCTAAAACAGTTCAGATGAGCTAGAGAAGAAGAGGTCGCAGGGAGAAGCCCACACAGGACACCACTGGCCCCTGGTTTGGCTCCAGACCCCCAGAGAACCTCCCATGGGGGATCAGAGCTACCCTCAC
>NW_008674581.1:88906-89804 GCF_000695815.1 Acanthisitta chloris
CACCCTCTGCTTTTATTTTAGGTTGTGAAGGTGAAAAAATAGAAGGGAGGTTGTGAGGCAGCAGCACAGCTCAGCTCCCCCTACAAGGGTAAGCCAACAGAGGATCCTAGGGTCATCTCTGTCACAGCTTCACACAACCCCACACGGAGCTCAGGCTGCCTGCAGAGTCTCTGCCCACCTGGGCAGCAGGGATGGTGCTCAGGGCAGGACCCACCTGGGCTGAGCTCTCACCTTGGCTCTGGGAAGAGCAGGAGGTGTTGAGCATCATCTGATGATGCACCAGGCATGATGCTGCAGCAGGGGCAGCACCCACAAACTGTGCCTGGCCATGAGTTGCTCTTCCCCAAGCCCTTTTAAGAGCCTCTTAAGAGCTGCTGTGGCTCTTCCTAGGGTACAACCCCCAGGAATGAAGCTCCAGGTTGACCCAAGCAGTTATAACCACACTGACGTGAGGAGTCTGAGCACTGCTGAAGGATGAGGGACATGGGGCAGAGCTCACAGATGTTGTGGCTGGGAGGGACTGTGAGGGTGGTGAGTCACGGGCACAGGTTGCCCAGGGAGGCTGTGGATGCCCCAGAGAGGTTGTGGATGCTCCAGGGAGGCTGTGGGTGCCCCAACCCTGGCAGTGTTCATTCCAGGTTGGCTGAAGCCTTGAGCAACCTGCTCTGGTGGGAGATGTCCCTGCCCAGGACAGGGGTTGGGGCTGGATGGTCTCTAAGCTCCATTCCAACCCCTAAAACTCTATGATTCTATGACTGTGCCCACATCCTCAGCTCCTGTATCCATGGAGCACAGGGGTACACAGCTGCTGCAACCCTTACCTGATGCCTCTGGCTCAGTAAGCACAAAGTCTTCATCCAGTGCCCCAGTGGGGCTGATTTTGGGGGTCTCCTTGGCA
>NW_008674581.1:89884-91831 GCF_000695815.1 Acanthisitta chloris
GTCTGACCTCCCCCCTGCAGTGAGGGGAAGCAGCACAGAGCATGCAAGACAAAATTTCCTCTTTCTGGAGCTATTTTTAGCATCTTGCTGGTTTTTACACAGCTCATGGGGCTGAAGTTTGTGATGTTGCTGCTCGGGATTTCCAGAACAGCATTTCTCACACTGCTGAGCTTTTCCAGCATCACCCCCAGCTCTGGGGGCGTTTCTGGGTGCCCTGGGGGAGCACCCTCACTGCTCCACACCTCCAGATGGGCCTTGTGGGATCCTTGGTGCTGCAGGTTTGAGGCTGAAGGTGCTGTAAGCTCATCCCTGCCCTGGGGCTGTGAGGGTGGTGAGACACTGGCCCAGGTTGCCCAGGGAGGCTGTGGCTGCCCCAACCCTGGCAGTGTTCACAGCCAGGTTGGCTGAGCCTTGAGCAACCTGCTCTGGTGGGAGGTGTCCCTGCCCAGGGCAGGGGTTGGGGCTGGGTGATCTCTAAGCTCCATCCCAACCCCTAAAACTCTATGATGATTCTATGCTGATGATGAAACCTAAGGAGTAGGTGAGCACCACTGGTTTTTCCTGCATGATAAAGAGATTACATTTCTAGAGTTTGTTGTGCAGGTTTGTGCAGTGAAAATTGGAGGGAGAATTGATAGATGAATTGGAAAGGCTTTGAGCAGAAAGCTAATTAACTCTCCACCTTATTAATCATCACTTCTGAAGTGTAAAAGGATTATTTCACATTCACAATGCTCAGTGCTCACTCCCTGGAGGAAGACACCTCGGTCTCCTTGGACTCATTACTCAGTGGGAGGCAGGAGAAACTACTCAAATAGACCCAGGAAACTGCCACCCCAATGGTTTCCTTTTGTAGAAGATCCTCTGTTTCCACCCAAAGCTGCTGCAAAGTTTCGGTGCCATCACAAGTGAAGTGTCAAACGTCAGTGTCATCAATTAGTGCTCATGGTTTGACACCTCAGAGCACAGGAACAAACTGCAGGAGCTGCAGCAGGAGCTCATCCTACCCTTAGAATTAAGAATCAAAGCCTTTTAAACGAGATAAATGTGCCTTTTGGTGTCTGGGTTGGTACCTACAAACCTCTCCCACTTAGCCCTGCTGGTTAATTCTTCATGCAGAAGCCAAAGGCAAAGCTGAGAGAGGCTGGGGAGAGAATTTCTTCTAGATTTATCAGATCTGGGTAGGTTTTGTGTCTGGCACACTCAGATAACATCAGCTGCTTACCATGCAAACCATTTTAAAGTCCACCTCCAGTCTCTTCAGTGCTGGTGTCTGGGATTTCCACAGCCTCAGCAGCCACGTGTGCAAGCTGGGGAAGGAAAGGCTTGGAGACAGCAGTTTTGAGAAGGTCTAATTTCACACACTGCAGGTAGTTCTGTGAGGGAAAGTGTTTAGCAAGTGGTCAGTGGGCTCTGCTTGCAGGCAAGGATGGTTTAGGTGCTGTGGAAGAAAGAGAAATGAAAAAGCTGCCCCTGGTTTGGTGGAAGCCACAGCTCTGAGGCTTCTACTCCGTGACGCAGCAGAGACTGTGCTGGCGGGGAAGGTATGGGCGTCACGTTCTGAGTTACATAAGGAGCAAATCTCCTTCTGTCATCTTCAGCTGTCTAGAGCCATGGTGAGCGTGGGGAGCTGGGGAATGGCTTAACTGGGGAGACCAGGGAGGATTCAACTCAGGAGTGCTGTGTGAGGAGAGAAGCCCCCAGCACGTGGTGGGGTTAGAGAGAAGGGAGCCAGGCATGGTGCTCACCAGAGCTCCAGTGAGTACTGGTGCCCCTCAGGGCTCAGTGGTGTCCCTCGGGGGTCAGTGATATCCCTCAGAGCTCAGAGGTGTCCTTTGGGGATCAGTGGTGTCCTTTGGGGGTGAGTGGTGTTCCTCAGGGCTCAGTGCTGGGAGTGCCACTGTTCAACACTTCTGTTGGTGATATGGACAGTGGATTGAGGCTCCC
>NW_008674582.1:0-938 GCF_000695815.1 Acanthisitta chloris
GTGATCTCTAAGCTCCATCCCAACTCCATAAATTCTCTGCCTCTGTGATTCTCTGCCCTGGCTGAGATATACCACCCAAGCCTGAGCCCTCCCTGCCCACTCTCCAGGGCAGAGATGAGAAGCTCCTTTCCCTGTGAACATGCCAAGCCCCAGCAGAAATCCACTGCAGCCTTAGAGATTTATACAAAGCTCATTACTTTGAAGACTTTCTGTCCTGCAAGTTGTATTTAAGATCCTGTTTTAATACCTTGAGCTCTCAGTGCCAAGGGCTGTGGCAGTGCCACTGGCACCTCTCTGCCTGTGATGCCTTCACTCTGCTGCTCTCTTTTATGTCCCCATTACATTACCCATCAGTTCAGGACATTTATGAGCTCTGCTGATCCCATTAACTCATCAGCATTAACAGCTACCTGAGCTACCTTAGCCAGATCACTCCTAGCAAAGCAGATTGATGTTCAAGGCCCTTCAGGTTTAATAAGTCTTTTAATAATCCTCCTATACACACCGAGGATCTGCACACACAGGATCAAAGAGTTCATGCTGCTGTGACCAGGCACCACAAGCAGCTCAGCTACCTGAGCCTCCACTTAACCCCTTGGGGTGTGGGTCTGTGGTGGCCTGAGGAACTCTCTGCAGCTTTGGGCACCACAACGTAAGGTCTAAAGCTCTTGGAGAGTGTCCAAAGGAGGATGTGAAGATGGTGAGGGGCCCTGAAGGGCCATATGAGGAGTGGCTCAGGGTCCCTGGTCTGTTCAGCCTGGAGAGGAGGAGACTGAGGGGAGAGCTTAGGGGTCTGCAGCTCCTCCCAAGGGACAGCTCTGAGTTCTGCTCTCTGGGACAGTGACAGGACCCAGGGAACGACTGGAGCTGTGCCAGGGGAGGTTAGGTTGGATATCAGGACAAGACACTTCCCCCAGAGGTGTTTGGGCACTGAACAG
>NW_008674582.1:1048-10040 GCF_000695815.1 Acanthisitta chloris
CCAGAGGTGTTTGGGCACTGAACAGCTCCCAGGGCAGTGTCACAGCCCCAAGGCTGACAGGACAGAGCTCGTGTTTGCCCAATGCTCTCAGGCCCAGGGTGGGATTTTGGGGTGTCCTGGACAGGAGTTAGACTGGTAATCCTATGGGTCCCTTCCAGCTCTGATTATTCCATGATTCTATGATTATCCAGAAACAAGGCCTAGAAGCAAGGAAAACATGCTAAGTCTCCCTGGGTAAAGTTCTAGATGCTTTATACATCTCAAGGAGCAATGAGGGTTAGACAGCAAGAACACAATTCATCTCACTTAACATTCCCTAGCAGCAAGTTAGACTGGTAATCCTATGGGTCCCTTCCAGCTCTGATTATTCCATGATTCTATGATTATCCAGAAACAAGGCCTAGAAGCAAGGAAAACATGCTAAGTCTCCCTGGGTAAAGTTCTAGATGCTTTATACATCTCAAGGAGCAATGAGGGTTAGACAGCAAGAACACAATTCATCTCACTTAACATTCCCTAGCAGCAAAGTGCCAGGTACAACTGATGCTGCAAGGACACACAGCTCCCCTTCCCCTCCAGCTGAATTCCACCTCGGGGCTCTTTGCTAACTCCAAGGGATTCCTGTGGCTCAGATATTCCCTCCCAGAGCACTGCACTACCCCAGGAGCATCACTAGGCTTTTCTCAGATTTTGCTTTAAAGAACCAACAACAAGCCAAGATAAAATAAATAAGCATCTTTGGCAGGTGTTAAAATCTTCCCTGAGGAAGCAGCAGGAGTTTGGGGCTCCCACACCCCTTTCCCCTGCCCTGTGCCCAAACCCCTCCCTGGGCTGTGCTGGGGTTGGGATGCCACAGACACATCTCCTGCCCATCTTGTCTCTGCTAATTCCTTTGCAGTGAGCACTAGGAATGAGTCACCTGTGTGGGAACTTGTTGCTAACCCCAACCATCCACTGCCCACGGATTAAACACAATGGAGTTAATTCAGAGCAATAACATCCCCAGTTCCCTGGAGCATCGATTGCTGTTTACTCTGCGAGTGATTTCTGCACATCCTGAGCATGGAAACACCTCAGCAAGGAGACTGAGGCACGGAAAATGTGGCCAGGTTACCTTTGCTTCAGAGCCCAGGGAATTCATTTCTGCTCTGTGCAAGGAAATGCCATCACTGGGGTGCAACGATGCTCTGAGATGCAGAAAAGCCATGAGTGCAGCCAGCAAAGCACATATTAGAGCTCTATTATATATGTTACTGCTGCTAGAGCTCATAAAAAAAGATCTATGAGGCAATAGCTTAAATAGCATCACTTGTGTGCTGTCTCCATCCTCCTGCCTCCCAGCAGCTCCTGCTGGGGCTGCTCCATGCCCTGTCCCACACGTTGCTCTGCTGGGAGCCACAAGCCTTAGGTAGAAGGAAGGACTAACAAGTCATCTCCATCCATCTCCATCCCCTGCCCCAAACTCCTCACAGGACCTTGGTCATGTCACTTGTCCTACATGTCCCCAAGCAGAGCAGTGACCCCTGAGACACTCACTCACCTGCTGCTCTCATGCTGAAGCTCAGCCTACACTATTCCCATCTGTTACATCCTGGATGGCCAGAGAACAAAGCTCTAATCCCAAATCCTTTTCTGTGTGTGCTAAAAATAAATCCCCTGTAAGCACTGACCAAATCTCTTCCCACACATCCCTCCTGTCTGTGGTGGCACGAGCGATGCTCTCTGTGGTCCAGCTCTCTGCATCCCAACTTTTCATCCCATTCCAGCATTACCAGCCCAGATTTTCTAGGAAAAAACATTCTTTATGCTCAATTCTTTGCCAGAAGCTACCCAAATGTGCATTAACCCCTGGCCCTTGGTGGCTTCCAGGAGCAGCTCCCCTGCTTTCCCCTGAGCCTCAGCACAGACCTGCCTGGGTGAACCCACTGCCTCAGCTGCAGAAACAGCACAGGGAATTCGAAGTGCATGGAAAAAGTGCATTAACCTCCGAGTGAACCATCATTCCAGGGCTGCCAGGGGCAGACTTGGCTTCCAATTTCCACTAAACAAGGTTAAAGCCTCTAATTCCAAAGAACTATCTCACAAAGAGCTTTAATGTGCTCTAATGAGCTTCCCTGAATCCTAACATCATTTTCCACTTGTGGCATAAACTAAAACATTGAAATCACAATAAAGCATGAAATTGGCCTGTGGATGGGGAGAGAACACGGTGTGAAGAATGAAGCTTATTCTGATTAGCTTGAGTTGTCAACAGGCCCTGCAGAATTCCCAGGAGGAGCAGGGGATGCTCTCACCCAGCTCCAGGCATGAGCCCCACGTCTCCTCCTCTAACCAGGTGACATCCCTGTATTTAAGCTCCAGTTTAAAAGCAGGAAAAGCTCAAAGAAATGTAATTACTGAGCCCAGAGTTGTGAATCCATGAGGGCAGTGAGGAGAAACATCCCACACCAGCATCCCTCAGCTTTGCCCTTGCTCTGCTCTGCTTGGGAGCAGAGAAACCACTGCTGGGCCAGGGATGCTCTAAAAGGATGTGAATGCTTTAACAGCTCTTCCAGCAGGAAAACAAGCTGGCCAAGCATCCAGGGCTATAAACCCAGGGCTAAGGTTTAATTAAGCCCAACCACTACACAGTTCTCAGCATGAGGTTTCTATAGGCTCTTCCTTGTGTACTGTATGGACAGAGCCAAACGTGACCCCAATTAAACCAGTTCCAAACCAGCTCCCCCAAACCAATTGCAGGCAGAGGGTTGTTTACTGGAGAGCAGGAGGATTTCACAACCTTTTTATAGCAGGAAAGCCTGTAAGCAGGGCTGAAAGGAGATGGATGAACAAGGAGGACAACAGTGTGACACGTTGGCTCTTCGTCACCCCAAGGCAAGGACACAGGAGCTAAACTGGCTAACAAATTGGCTGTTGGGATGGAGGTGGGAGGTCACCCTGAGCACACATGGGTCACTGAGGCTCTGGTAGCTGTTGGTTTGGCTTATTAATGCCCAGGCTAAGTCTGTCGAGTGGAAATATTAATACCAGCAGAGTCACGGGGTGTCTCTTGGGCTGATGCAAAGCCACACGACAGCAGGCAGGGAGTAAAAAAGAGGTGACAGATTCTTGCATGAGTAAGCCAAGAAAATTGCCATTTCGAGGGGGAGGGGGAAGTAAAAACACCACCAAAACATAGCAGGCAAGGAAGAGCCTCCCCCAGGAGAGGGTAATGAGGGCTGAGGGTACCTGGGGTAAGGGATTTGGCTCCCTAGAACTGCAGCTAGCACAGCAAGCTGGAGCAGAAAACCACAGCACACAGCAGGTCAGCCCTGGCTGAAAGAAAGGACTGTTTGCCCCCTTATTTTCTCATTCTACAAAACCTCCTGGACACTACAGCCCTGGCAGGAGCTCACCCAGGTCCCCAGTTCGAGCTGTCCCTGGCAATAAGGCTGAGAAGGATTTTCCACAGTGCTTTGCTCTCCAGAGGCAGCATCAAACTACCTACAGGTGATTTAGGGCTGCTGGAAAGGTCTAAGGCAGCTGAACTATAGAATCTGAGGCCAAAGAAGGAGGGAAGATGTCTTATGATACTTGAAATTAAGACTGAACCCCAGAGAGCTTTCACCCCAGCCCAGAGGATTCCACCTCCCAAGGCACCTCAGGCACCACCAGCAGCTCAGATAATGAGGTTTAAACCTGAAAATCTTGTCATCCCCATGTGTGAGGAGCTGCTGGCACACACAGCTACACAACCCCAGCCTGGCAGGACAGTTCTCCCCCCCAGAGCTTCCTGACTCTGTAATTCCTCACCTGAAACAGCTTATTCAGTGTCTCTTTGACCTGATGCTGATGCTGTGCTGGTGGTTGCTCCCAGAGCTCTGCCAGGGTCTCTCTCACCCCCCAAAAGTCCCACCTGGCTTGGACATTTTGTATTTTAGTCCATAGACAGCTCTCCTGCCAGTGATATTTATGGATAAACTACAACTTCCATAACAACAGAGCCCAGGAAAAAAATCCTGGAGACTTTTTGCTTTGCCTTCTGAGCTGAGCTGGAAATCCTGGTACAGCCAGAGGTAAATAACACACTTTGATGGGGTTTGTGGGCAAACAAACAAATTGTCTGATGAAGCAGCACTACTATTTCTGGGCTCCAGGCCTGGGGAAGTGATTTGCTCCTCACAGGCTCTGAGGAAAGCAGCACCAGAGCTCTCATTAATCAACTTCTAATTGAACACAACCCACAGCACCTCGCTCGGAAGGAGGAGGTGAGGGAGCCTGGCAGAGATGCAGAGCTGATTCTCCCCTGGGAACAGGGAGCTTGGTTTTCATTTTGAGAAGGATTTGCCTTCATAGTATTGATACTTTGGGATTTGGTGGCCATTCCTGGTCACAGGAACATCATGGAGTGACCAAAGTGGCACAGAGAACCCACAGAATCATTCAGGTTGGCAAAGACCTCCAAGATCAACTCCAACCTTTGACCAAATCCCCTCATATCACCAAGTGCCACATCTGCCACTGTCTGAACCCTCCCATGAATGGTGTCTCCACCTCTGCCCTGGGAGGTTTTTCCAGTCCCTCACCACCCTTTCACTCCTTGTGTTTTGCATTGGGTTGGATTTTTTTTAACCACATTTTCCTGCAGGATTTTCAGGCCACACACAAAAGGCATTTAGAGACAGAGTTTTCCTGCAGCCTCATATTTTTTGCCAGGGGCTGTGTTGATGCCAACACAACTCCAAGCCCCTGGTGCTGCTGATGCCCCAAGGGACCTTCACCTCTCTCCAAGCCATTCCAGGGATTCAGGTGACTTTCCCTGCACTGGCTTTAAGTGCTGGAGGTGCTCTGGAGGGAGCCAAGGCTGCCCCTGTGCCATCCAGGGCAGCAGCTCCTTACTGTGGAGCCTTATGGTAATTTCTGCAGCAAAACCTCCTATAACTCATACAAGCACAAGCAACACCTCTGCCCAAACAGCTCCAATTCCTACTTTTCCATTGTAATAACACCTCGATTTTTGGTGAGTCTCCCATGCTTTGAAGGGCAATCCCATTTTCTGCCATAAAACTCTGTTTATTCAGCCAAACGAGGGGGAAAAAAATCAAAGTGGAGAAGAGGGAGAAAGAGAAATCAAGCATGGACTTCACCCTCCTGCCTCAAACTTGCTGCTGTTCCCACTCACAACCAATCCAGACACACAGACAAGTTATCAAGGTTAATTAACTAAAAAGCACAAGGAAGTTTGGGTGAGAGCCCAAGCATCAGTGTGGAACTCTGTGCAGTCCCTGCGGTGCCTCAGAGCTGCATTTGCCAGGGAAGTGCATTTCTTTGGGAGCAAAACAAGGAGGAAAACAACGATTTGCACATCATTTGTCTCTAATGGCAGCACCTTTAATTAAAACATCCTCCGAGCTGGCAACACTGATCAGAGCTCTCAGGGCTGTAACTGCTGTACCAGCACAAAGCCCTCCCAGAGCTGATGGCTTTGGGCAAAGTGCTTAATATTCCCAATTTCACCTCTGGTCCATGCAGTCCATGTGGATGCCAAGGATTTAATCTGCTTGCTCTCACCAGCAAATAATAAAAGACACTAATAAAACCTGGCAGGGAAGGGAAACTTCTCCTCTTCAGCTTGGGGAGTGAAAGCAAAATGCTTCAGCACCAGGAAGGTGTTTTGGGGGAAGGTTTGGATTTGACTTTCAATCTTCTCTTGTTCTTCACAGAATTTTCAAAGACATCATCATGATGCTAATTCCCTCAGTCTCTGCTCCCAAAATCATCAGGCTCAAGTGCCAAGAGCTGCAGTGAGGAGGGAGGAAAGGCACAGAACTCAGCACTCGGGAGGGTTTCACGTCGAGGGTTTTAGCAGTGGCTCAGCTCCAAGAAAGAGACAAATTGCAGCTTCCCATAGGACTGAAAATCATCCCCAAAGTTTCAGTATTCAACAAGTGGAAAACATCAAACCTTTACATTCAAGATCAGCTCCTGGAATCAGCTCAGATTAAAGCTGTGAAGGGAGAGGAGACACATCCTGAGGCAAAGGAACATGGTGGGAGGTCACCAGAGACATCCCAGCACTGCTCAAAATAGAACTTTGGGATAAAAACCTGAAAGTGTTCAAGAAAAACAGCAATTCTATAGAAAGAAAAGGTGTTTTGACTTCTGGTTGTCCATGCACAGCATCTCCCCTGGGCTGAGGTGAGGCCTGGGGAAGCACATGAGTGTTTCCCTTCCTTCAGTGGTCAACCCCAAACCACTCAGTGACCCCAAAAGCAACACTGAGGTTTGCCACGAAGGTTTTCACATTGAAAAAAGGTTCAACAAAACCAAGAAGCAAGACTAGATGCCAAGGATAAACAAACTTGAAGGGTTCTTGCTATGTGAGCACCAAATCTCGATGCTGCAGCTCTAAGTGGGATCATTCAAAACCCACAACACCCTCAGCTCCCTCAGCCTCTCCTCATGGCACTTGTGCTCAGTCCCTTCCCCAGCCTCATTGCTCTTCTCTGGACCTGCTCCAGCCCCTCAATGTCCCTCCTGAGCTGAGGGTATTATACAATCCAGCCCAATCCTCTCACTCCAAAAATCTCCACCTGAAAATTTCCTCTCAACACACATCTTCCTTAACGTGGGAAGGTGAAGAAAGCCTTGTTGGTAAACTCCAGCTGGAGAGGCTGGTCAGGAAACCCATGATTAATTGAATCACTTAGCCGTGTCTGTGCTTTGGTTTTCTCTTCTAAGTGCTCCTGATTATATGATACAGGAGAAAATGAAAATTAATAAGTATATCCTAACCCACACAAACACTCTGGGGAAGGATGTGTGGCAGCACAGCCTGTCTGCTGGGACACATGCCTTAAATAGAACATGTGGAGATGGGTTTGATGTTGTTCAACATGATTAGGAGCAAATTACACTCTCCAAGCAAAGGCAGCTCAACACACTGTCAGTGCCACGTGGTGCTGTCCCCAGCCCAGCACCTGGCTGAGCTGGCATCTGCTCCCAGCAGGTTCACTCCATGTGCCCAGAAAGCAAATGGATTCATTCCAGAGGTTATTGCAGCAGCTTGAGGTCCCAAACTGCAGAAAGGCACCAAAGGATTCCCCAAAACACTTTGTATTTGGTTTCTCCTGCCATGGATGAAGGGAGAGGATGAGAGCTGAGCTCAAGGTGTCTTAGACCTTAAATCAGTGCAAGATCCAGACAGCTCAGCTCAGCCTTGAGCTGAGACAGGGCAGAGGAGATGGTAGGAGAAATGTTCTCCCTGTGAGGGTGTTCAGCCCCAAATTTCCCATCCCCACATGCCACTGATACCTTTCACAACCTGCAACTAACTCCCTTCCTGTGCTAACACCACAATCTTCCTCTGCTTTATTTTTAGCTCCAGCTTCTGGGTTTTCCCAAAGGCAAAAGCCCTTTCAGACTCACCCCAAGGGACTTATATCTCCTCCCTTACCACTCCAGCCCAGAGCTCCATCACTCCACCGAGTTCCAGGCACCGAGAGCATCTCCTCAGCCCCAGATCTGAAAATGGAAATGACTTTCCAGCAGAGCCAGAAATGACAGGAATTCATTTGCTTCTAATCTTTCAGCAGCCTTTTTATTGTGTACATGCTGCTGATTTACAGACTCCTCAGCTCCACCTGGCACTTCAATAACTCACTAAACAGGCAAAAAAAGAAACACCACAGAAAACATTTGACCTTTCCAAAAGGCAATTGAGACCTCCTGAACCAATGGAGTTCCCAGGAAGGGAGACAGAACTAGGCCTTGAGCCAGGAGGAGAAAAAAACTCCACATAACTGGAGGAATTTCTGCATTTATCCTCTCAGGAATAGCAGATTTGGGACTTGCTGGAGGTTTTTAGGCACCTGCTGGGATGCTCCCAGCCTGACCCCTCAGCCCCCACACACTGAGTGTGTGCTCAGCCCTTTGCCACAGCCACCAGGAGCTTAAAAACTAAACCAGCCCCAACCTCAGCTGCATCCCACAAGCTGCTCTGAGTGACCCTGAGGGTCACACAGTTAGTGTGAGCTGGGCTTGACCAGGGCCCTGCTGGGAGAGGGTCCTGATGGCTCTGTGCTGCAGCAGAGCTCAGATCGGCCAGTGAATCACTTCAGTAATGAGGGAGATTATTAATTACAGCCCCAGGGCTCACACTGAGTCACTCTCAGCACAACAACCTGCTCTAAACTCAGTGCCAGCTGCTCCAGAGGGCACCAGCCAGCTCTCAGCTCACACCTCCAGGTGCCAACGGGGCAGACTCAGCCCCATGGGTTGGTGGCATCACACAGGGAGGGCTTAGTTATCTCCAGCTGAGACAAATCCAGGTGAACTCTCAGGTCTTTCCCACTGTGAGAGGGAGGAAACAATCATCTCAGCCTTCCTGTCAGGCAGGGCTGAGCCACAGCTCCTTGCCAGGATGCTCCATTTCTCTGCTGACCTCGCCAGGGCTGGAAGTGGCAGCAGGGCCAAGGCAGCCTGGGCAGAGCTGGCACTGACACCTGCAGTGAAGCAGCTGGACAAGTCTCTGCTCCCATGACTCAGCCATGCACTTGCTGTTGTGCTTGTTAATCAGCCAAATAAATGGAAAGGACGTGGCAGCAGGAAATGAGATGCTCAGCTGTGGGTGGCAGGAGAGGTCAGGTGGTGATGCTTTATTTGTCCCTTCCCTGCAGCCTTGAGCCACTTGTTCAACCAGCCTCTCTCTGCTGTCAGCCCAGAGCTGGGGCCTCCTTCTCCCTCCCAGGAAAATCACAGACTTTAGGGGTTGGGATGGAGCTCAGATGGAAAGGACGTGGCAGCAGGAAATGAGATGCTCAGCTGTGGGTGGCAGGAGAGGTCAGGTGGTGATGCTTTATTTGTCCCTTCCCTGCAGCCTTGAGCCACTTGTTCAACCAGCCTCTCTCTGCTGTCAGCCCAGAGCTGGGGCCTCCTTCTCCCTCCCAGGAAAATCACAGACTTTAGGGGTTGGGATGGAGCTCAGAGATCATCCAGCCCCAACTCCACTCCT
>NW_008674582.1:10073-10834 GCF_000695815.1 Acanthisitta chloris
CCTGCAGGTGCTCTGAGGTCTCCACACAACCTTCTCTTCTCCAGGCTGAACAGCCCCCAAAAAATCCAGGAGAGCAGCTTGGCAATGCCATAAACCCAGGTGGAGGTGCCTGGAAGTCAGACACCATCAGCAAGGGCAAGGAAAGGCTCTCAGGAAGGGCCTTGAAGCAACATTTCAACTCATGTTCTATTAAACAGCCACAACTCCCCAGTCTCCCTCCTCCTCCTCCCTCCAAGCCTGAACCCACCAAGGCAGAAAATAACTGCCCAGGTGAACCATTAGCAAAGGTGTCAAACCTTCCTGCCAAACCTAGTGCTCTGGGAACTCATACAGAAGAAGCACCATAACACACACACCCCCAAAAGAAATAGGTCAAGGGAAAATGTGTCTGCACAGCACAACCAGGGCTGGAAGTTGCAAGGGCTGCAGAGAAGCTCAGCCTGGTGGAGGTTGGTGCCTCCTACCCTCCCCCTGCCAAGGGCTAAAATAATGCCACTATTTATAAATGGTCTGGTAAAAATAGAAATGTCACTTGGCCTTGATAGGAAATTGGCTGGTTTGGGGTGGGTTTTTTTTTTTTCTCAAATACAGGTGGTGCAGGGGGGAAGTTATGCATTATACATGGCCAGGTTCATTTTTTATTAGGCTTCTTGCAGCTACATCATCACTGCATCACTGCAGGGTGAGGGAGTAATGGAGAGGCATTGTGGGAGCCAGGAGACTCCTGCAGACCCTCAGCAGCTTGGGGTGCTCCTGCAGAT
>NW_008674583.1:0-225 GCF_000695815.1 Acanthisitta chloris
ACCTTGTTTTGTATCTTGGGAATTTCAATGGAAATAAAGGGCAAATACGGTGCTTTGTGTGGGTCCCCATGTGTCCTCACCCCTCCATCCTCCCCAAGCCCCCCTCGGGGAGACCCACGGTGTGTCGCTGTCCCACCCGCGGAGGGCCCCGGAGCCCTATGGATTGCAGGGTGGGGATGAAGGAGCAGGAGAGTGGGGGTTTCCTGGTGGCCCCGTGGCTGCAGG
>NW_008674583.1:314-659 GCF_000695815.1 Acanthisitta chloris
TCTCTTTTGTGTCCCCCCACGCATCGAGGGCATCATGTGGACCGGGGGGGCAGCACTGCTCCGGGGGTGAGTGCAGAGGGTCCCTGCCTGGAGGTCTGCAGGGGGGCTCTGCTCCCACCTGCCCCCTCCCCAGGTTTGTGCTCTCTTGGAGCAGGATGGGGTGTGGCCCCGGTGTGTGCCTCACCAGGAGTTGGGGGGTGAGGTGGGGGAAGACCCCCCTGTGTTCTTGCTGAGGGCAGCTGAGCTCCACATCTGGGACCAGCTGAGCCAGAACCTCAAGATGGACTGGTGAGAGCCCAGGGTGCCCACTGGAGCCCCCCGGCCACTCTACACCACCAGCCTCAC
>NW_008674583.1:894-1164 GCF_000695815.1 Acanthisitta chloris
GGGGGAGGAGTGGGGGGGCAGTCCCACTCTGGGACAATGGGATGTTTGGGGCCAGTTGGCGTTGGGCACCTGGGTCTGGTAGGGTCCCCAGATGCCAAACGTGCTGGGGGGTGTGATGTCTGCACACCTGGGTCCCTGCAGGCGCTGCTGGGCCACCAGCCCCTCCGGACCATCCTTGCCTGGGCTTTGTCTTTCCTGCTGCAGCACTTCTGCCTCCGGATCCAGCGCTGGGAGGGCTGGGTGAGTGCAGGGCAGCCTCACGGTGGGGTG
>NW_008674584.1:0-1107 GCF_000695815.1 Acanthisitta chloris
CCCGTTGGAATCAGCCCATTTCTCCAGGCTATGGAGACCAACCCTGCCCCAGTGTCTGACCCCTGCCCAGGGCTGCACTAGCCCCAGAGCTGCCCCAAGGGCAGGAGGAGAACCTTTCACCTGCAGCAGGTTTGGCCCTAGGCCTGACTGGGACTCAGTGAAACACTCCAGAATAAAGAGGTTTTTAACCCCATTTTCAGTTCAGGCCTCTAGAATTGTGTTGCCACAGCCCAAGGCAGAGGAAATGTATCTTCAAATCAACATTGCCACTAGAGGGAAAAATCAGCTCAAGGAGTGAGCATGGGTTAGGTGTGATAAAGGGAAGATCCTGCACCCCAGAGCTGTTTTCAAGCCACATTGTATCCCTAGCCCTGACTGTGACCATAATAGAGAGGATAAAAAAGAGGGTTTAAACCCCATTTTCATCTCAAAATGGCATTGCCACAACCCCAGGGGAGAGGAAATTTGCTTAATTTTAAGATCAGCATTGCCACTGGGGGAAAAATTCAGCCCCAGGAGTGACCATGGATTAGGTGTCATAGAGCAAAGGGAAGATCCTTCCCCCTAGAAGCACTTTAAAGACAGATTGAGTCACAAACCAAGAGGCAAAGTTGTTCCTGCCCTTTCCCAAAGTAGAACCTGAGGTGTTTTTCCAAGCAGTGAAGCGATGCTGCTGCAAGTGAAATCTTTACCTTGCATTTATTATCAAAGTCATCCTGTTTTACATCCGTCACGTCGACCCAAAATGCCACGACTACAAAAAAAGATTGTGCACAAGTTTGCAGTTCCAAAACGCCCAAACCCCTCCCCCCCCAGTAAAATGGCAAATCCATCCGTTTAAAAAAGCAATTAAAATGACTCCAGAGAGGGGGAAAAAAACCCAACAAAAAAAATAAAAACAAAAAATTATTTAAAGAAAAAAAAAAAAACTCGCGACTCTTCCAACACCTTTGACATCCAGTCAAAACCGAAGATGGTGGAGAAGAGAGATGGAAAGCAGAGAGGAGTGCCCTGGGGTGCGCGACTCTTCCAACACCTTTGACATCCAGTCAAAACCGAAGATGGTGGAGAAGAGAGATGGAAAGCAGAGAGGAGTGCCCTGGGGTG
>NW_008674585.1:0-3507 GCF_000695815.1 Acanthisitta chloris
AACCTGCTGAGACCAAGCTGGGCACACAGAAAGATGAATTTCTCCTCCCAGGGACCCAACAAGGATACCCTGAGCAACCACTGCTCCCACCCTGCACCCACTGTATAAATTTGGAGGTGCCATGCATAAATTCTCCCCCTCAGCAGGACTCTTGCCAAGGCAGAGCTGCTCCTCTGCTGCAAACCACAGGGATGACAACACAGTGCTCAGGTAAAGGGTATTGCTGCCTAGATCAACAAGCTCCTATGCTTTATTTGCCCAAGACAGAATTTGTTTGGCCAGGGCAGGAGGGGGGTACACACAACATCTTCTGTTTTATAAGAATATATTGCCCCTTGGGAAGAGCTTTAACTAGTTTGTACCATCAAGCGTGGATGAAGGAGCACTGGGAACAACCTGCTGCACTGCATTGCACAATTAATCTAGGATTTCCTAGTTAGCTTCCAACAGCAGGGCAAGGAGCTTCACTATTAACCACAAGTTCCCAGAGGCAGGCAGGATGTTTCCAAACCCATTCCCAAGAAAACACCTCTCCTGCTGAGATATGAAACGAGTGGAAGCTTGGATGGGTTCCCCTACAGAAATGTACCCGTCACTTCCACCCGTCTGTGCCAAAGGCAACTGATGCTGTTCAACACAAATAAATTAGACTGGGAGTGCCACATGTCCCCAGAGCTGCAAGCACAGGCACTGTGACAGCAAGTCTCACCAGATGAGGTCAGAGGGAGCAAAGACAAGAGGCTGCTCTTCAAGTCTGCCTTGGATTGGTCTTGTTTGCCAAGCAATCCCTGGCCTCTGCCTCCAAATCAGCTTAATGCTCCTAAAGCCAGAATTTCCCTTGCTGAGTAGGCAGCTGGGGCTGTCCTGATTCTTAAACCAGATGCAAAACATACACACTGTACCCCCTAACTGCTGCAACCCCCACTTCAGTCCCTTTTTTACTGCAGCCTTAGAGGGTGCACTGGTGCTCCAGCACCAACCCATCATCCTCCCATCTGTCTCACCAGGTCAATGCTCTGTCACCCTTCAACCCATCCCCACAAAACAGAGGGCTCCAGAGGGAGCTGCAGGTGTCTTCCTAGATTTATGGCCTCTTTACTTATTTGTATTGATTTTTAAAAATGCTTTTGAAAGGGGGGAAGAAAAAAAGCACAATGATTCTGCTGATCCCTGGAGGTCTCACAGTGATTAGTGCTTAATGCATCCACTATTGCTCCCTGCACCTGGGGACACCCAAGCACTGTGCAGACATCCAAAGTGGGATGAAAATACCACTGTCCAAGCAAACTTTGGCTTTCTAGAGGTGAGTAGCCAGCATGGGACTATCCCCATCCCTATGGATGGCAAGGTCCTGCAGCCAGTGGGTCCTGCACAAGCTGCCAACTTTCCTTGTAGCTCCTGAAAACCCCTTGGAAAGTCTCTCCCCTCAGCATGAAGCTCAGTGGTTGTGGCAGCCCCTGCTGCGGTTCAGAGTAAGTTGTTGCAATGATTAATTACCCTCCCTTCAAAAATTGGACACCACTTCTATTGTAAATGAGTCCAGCTTCACCTTCCAACACTGGATCCCGACACACTCCTTGCTGCTAGATTAAAAACCTGTCTATTTTCAGCAGCTTCTCCCCCACAGAGAAATAGGTAGACCACAACCAAATCACCTCTTAACCTCACTTTGATAAACTAACCAGGCAGAGATGTTTCCCTCACACTCCAAAGCAAGACTTACATGCCTTTATTTACCCACATGTTTTGTTTTCAGCTTTCTGTGTTGGTTTTTTTCCCCATCCTCCTGTGAAAAATGCTCTCTGGAGCTGCAAACAGACCTGCTATAAAGGTCCTGCTCATATACATAACATCACCTCCAAACACTGGCTGTTCCTCATGTGTTCCCAGAGATACTGCTTGCCCAAAGGATCCATATTTACATTGAAAGAGTGACACAGGTTGAGAGAAAAAAAAGAAACATTATTTTTCCTGTTGTCTAGATGAAGTAACCACAGCACAGAGACGATGAGATTTGCCTAAGGCCATGGGGAGCTGTGCCTGTGCCTCCCCATGCCAATAGTTATTTAGTAATCAGAGTATCATAGAATCATAGAATGGTTTAGGTTGGAAGGGACCTTAAGGATCATCTAGTTCCAAACCTGTGTATCAATAGACAGCAATGAGGAACATAGTTCTTGCTGCTCTGATGATACTCCAGGCACCTCCCTGACCTTCACTGCCCCAACAAGAGGATTTCACCACAGAGGTACACAAGCTCCTTGGGATGGGAGGTGGCTCATGGGGTTTTCCATCACAGGGAAGAAAGAAAAGGCTCTGCCTGAGCTCCCCAACAAAGGAAAAAGGCAGATTTCCCACTGGTCCCAGAGCCAGTTGTCCCAACAGCCCTGTCAGCTGGAAACACTCAGACCAAGGTCCAACTGACACCTTAAGCCTCACTCCAAATGGGTTCACTGCAAACCCTTGCCCATGCCCTGTCTGACTGAAGACAGAAGCACCTTTGCATACCAAAAACCTTTGAAAAGCATGTTGTGACTCTCCTGCACTCTTGACAACACAGACAGTCTTATTTCCCTCCCTGGCTTCCCAAAGCAACATGAGTTGGAATGGAAAGACCCCTGTAAATCCTCCCTGACCAGAAACACCATGTCATGGTTTACCACCTTCCTGGTGACTCAGGAAGGTGAAAAAGAGATGGGTTTCTTTTATACCCACCCAACATCTGGCTTCCCCCAAAGCTTCCAGTGGCCAAATCTGAGGGAGTGGTGTGACAGCCAGCAGGGATGGCAGCCTGCTCCAGCTGGTGCTGAATGAGCAGGGCTAATTCCACTCCTGTCAGGACACTTCCGACAGCCTCGGAGATGAGCGCAGCCATCACAAGCAGTTGTTTTCATCCTGCCAAGTACCCATGGCCAATATGGTTCTCCTCACTTCTTTTGACACAGTCCCACTTCATTCCCTTAAGCTGCTGATTTAGGCAGTCAAAAGGAGATGAAGAGAGATCCCGAGCAGCAGCATCTCTATGCTTTCTCCTCTCTGGAAATCTGACACGAAGGGATCCCACTTGCTAAACAGTTAAAAAGAAAATGGTCCTGTGCACAGCACATCAAAACTGTACTTTAATTAACTTGGGATTGTTTTTTTCTCTCCCCCTCTTGCCTTTTTATATCCCTTTTCTTCTCTGTCTCCTGGCATCAAGAACCAAATTGAGATGCAGGTGAATTCATTTTCATAAACTATCAGTTTCCATCAAATCTATCTAATCCATCTCTCTCTACAAAATCCCTTAAGCAGAAGATCTCGCTCCCACTCTGCCTTCCCCAGCTGTGTAAGCCTCGCAGAGCTAGCAGAAATACCAAGCGTGGGTGGCACTACAAGTTCCCAGCTCTCTCTAGATGTGAATATCACTGAGCTTACACGTCCTCGCCGTTCCATCGAAAACATATGGCTTTAATGTAGCACCAGTCACTTCCCATCAAGATCAAAGTTTAAATATATCTGTGGACT
>NW_008674586.1:0-17321 GCF_000695815.1 Acanthisitta chloris
CGATGGGTCGATAAAGTGCATTTGTGCAGCTCAGCTTCTTCCCAGCCCATCGATCTCCATCCCAGTGCATCCTCCTAATGAGGGGTGATGCCCTGGGCACAGCCCAGCCTTCTGCTGACTGGATGGCTCCTGCCAGGTTCGCTCCCTCTTTGCTGCAGCGAAGTGTTTCCACAGTGCCAGGAGCTAAGCCAGCCCCAGCCAGTACGTCCAGCAGAGCAGTTGCAGTGGGGAGCCAGGAACATGCCCTGGGGGATAAGGATCCTGCTGCTTGCTTGTGGGGAATACTGCTAGAGGGGGGTGACAAAAGCAGGGCCGTTTCCTGGGGCAAGGCTTTAATGGTGTCCTGGGCCCACAGCCAACCCCACGTGGTGAATGGGTTAAAGCCCCACTGGGATCCCGTTGGGAGGTGCTGTTGCTGTTTGCCCAGGGAACAGGAGAAGTGTGGAGGGGCACGCAGCGTCCCACCCCAGGCATAGCCCGTGCCAAGCGCTGGAGCAGGGCATGGAGGCACTGCTCCCTGCTAGAACCCGTGCCTCCAATTTAGGCAGCACAACGTGGCTGTTCGTGACTGAATGCACTGTGGCCCACTGCCTTCAGAGGGACATGGTGTCCCTGCCTCCCCGGGACCGACCTCTGGAGGTGGGAGGAGAAGGCGTGGGATGGGGCCGGCCCCAGAAATGCGCAGTGAAGGGGGAGGATCTCCCCTGGAGCAGGGGTGAGCTCCCTCGGGCAGGGCTTGTAGGACTGCCAGTGCACCCATCACACTGGGGCTGAGCAGCCAAGCTAATGGCCTGATCCTGATGCAGGGTGCCCCAAGAGGGTGCTGAAGCTGGTCCCACTAGGAATGCAGAGTGACACAGTATGGTGGAGAAAAGCTTTTGGAGTAGGGCAGTGGCAGGTGGAAGTGCAAGCAGTCCCTGGATGGGCAGAGCTGCACTGTAGTCATTCTGTGCCTTGGTTTCCCTGTTGCTGGGCAGCCAAAAGGTCTCTCCTCTGTGAAAGACGGGAAGAGTAGGGGCACTAAGCCCCAGAGCAGGTGAAGACCCATGCTGGGGGCAAGGGGAACACACAAAGGGACCCTACGTCCTTTTTGGGGAGCAGCAGGGTGACAGCAGGACTGAAGCCTAATGCTCCTTCCAGGCATGGGGCATCTGCAGCATGACTTCCAAGGGCCTCATGTCCAACCGGGCTGCAGTTCCTTCTAGCACCTACAATACTCAGAATCAAAGGTCCCTCTTGGTATGGTTTTAAGGTTCGGGATTTTTCTGGCTGACTTTCAGCATTATTAATATTAAAACTCTCAAGCCTGCTATGCCCTGGCTTTCCAGGAGGCCTTTGGAGCATTGCAAGCCGTGAGCTCCTGTGTGCTAATTGAGGGGAGGCCAAATCGTTAGTGTGAACAGCCTCTCTCCTGAGCATTCCTTAATCGCTGGAGTTACCAACCCGTGGCAGAGCTCAGCACACTGCATGGCCAGCCCCAGGCCTGCCTTGCTCGCTTGCTTGCACAGTCACCATAATGCTGCTGACAGGCAGGAACACATCCCTGCACTGCTAGTTGGAGCTGCTGGAGGCCTGGGCTGCAGCGGGCTGGTCTGGAGTGCTCAGGGCAGAAACATGTGCTTGGGGTGCTCTCAGGAGCTCAGCTGGACCCCAGGGTTTGGTGTGGACTACATTGGCTCTCCTGTGACTCCCCTCTGCCAAAAAGCCTGCTGTGCCCAGCAGAACAGGAACGGAGAGAGCTGTGACCTGGGACTACCTTGGCTGTGCGTGTGCCAAGTGCCAGCCAAAGCCAGGCACCCACAGCTCCATGGGGTCTGTATCCTGATGCCAAAAGGTGGTCTGAAATGGGCAATGGTGTTTCCTGCCATGGGAGAGCCTGAGGCAGGGGGCACAGGCACACGTGTGTGTGTGAGTGTGTGCTTATGCACATGTGTGCACCCGTATGTGCATACATGCATATGCTTATTCTCTCCAGTGCCTTTCCCCACTCTATTCTGCTGTGGAGGAGTTAATATAACTGCTTCTCCTTCTCTTCCCCACCATGTCAGTCCATCCTCTCCTGAGCTACTAAATGTCTGAACTACTTTACAATTGCCCTGGAATAATTTTCCCTATTTTATCCAAGTGCCCCATGGCCACCCAGCTCTAGCTCAGCCATGAGACTGTGGTGGGAGGATGGGTAGGGCCATGGTGCAACATCCTGCCAGCACATCATGGTACTGCTGTGGCCCCCCTGGCAGCCTACCTGTTTGCTAGGGGGATGCTCCAAGGGCAGGAGGAGGGCAGCTGAGGTGGGGAGTGCACAGATAAAGGGTGGCCCCTTCCCCAGGGTCAGTATTGACACCCTTCTCCAGGCATTGCCAACATCCTCTCCTGCCTGATGGCATGGAGACCCTGTGGCCCTGTCACCCTGGTGACTTCCTGCCCCATGGTGCCAGGGGAGGTGAAGAAGGGGAGGTGTGTCTCAGCCTTTGGCTGCTCTGCTTGGATATTGCTTTGACCAAGAGCCCAGTTCTGGCTTGGGAAACGCATGGTCCAGGTTTCCCTGCTGGTGTGGAAAAAAAGATGGTTTTAATTGACTCACCATCTGTAGCAACGCGGACCCAATTTGCAGCCCTGGGGGGCAGAGCAGGGGGAGCTCTGGTGCTGTTGGAAGAAACCAAAACCAGATGGGGCCTGGGATCCTGGGGCTTGGGACCTGCAGCCACATCCAGCACAGTTATCCCCTGGCCAGGCAGCTCGCACCATTCTGGGCATTTGGACATCTTCCAGGGGAGATGCTCTAGCCTTGCACAAATGCAGAAACAGCAGGATTTGGAGGGTAAAGAAATGGTTTTCCCAGCAGACCCTTCCCTGCCTCCGGCCGTGAGCTGTCAGTCACCTGCCAGGCAGCCCTGGAGCCGTGGTGCACTGGGCTGGATGCTGCACAGAGCTGTCCATGGGCAGTGGAGCTGACCCCGGGGGGAAGAGGGTGAGGCGGTGCCTGATGGGACTGGAGGCCTGCAGGCAGCTGGGCAAGCCTGTGTCAGCCTTGCTACAGGCCAGGGGATGAGCCAGAACCTGGCAATGGGGAAAGCCTCAGCCCCCCATGAGGCATCCACTGGCCCCTGGCCCCACAGAACCCAGGGGGCAGAGTGGGGTGAGCAGCTTAGGCCCTTTGCCGGGTGTGGGAGTGGGGGGAGCTGCTCACCGTCTCTGCTGTGAGGGAACTTGGATGAGAGACGACTTCATGTCAAAAGTGTTTTCACAGGAATTTGTCATCACCTACAAAAATCTCTTTTCCCCCACCCCTTTTTTTTCCCTGTAGCGACAACCACACCTGAGGGGTGTATGCATGCATGCAGGTGCAGTGGGGAAATGGGGATTGGGGCTGTTTTGCTACAATTCCTAAGAAAATTTTATTTGGTGCTTGTTCCCCTCCTCCAAAGCCTGGCTTGGGAAGAGAATCTGCTTTCTGCAGCAGTAAAAGAGGCAAGAGAGGGACTGCATTTCTCCCAGCATATTCCACTGTGGTACCTGCAGTGTTGACCTTGTCCTGGGCACCCCAAAACATCTGTGAGCTCTGCAAGCTGCTTAAAACCCACTGCCCCGGGCTCCAGCCCTCTCCCCAGCGGGATGTGCCCGCAGCATCATTAGCGCTCGTCTAGCCGCAGCCGCGGCGGTTTGAACCCATTTGAAATGCACTTGAAAAGGGTGGATTTGATGGGAGGAATGTGACGGGTTTTTGTTCTCTGAGCCCCCTGGTTGAAGCTGTTCGTAATGAAGAGCTGTGACTTTCACTCGGGTTATTTTGGGATGGACTACTTTTTTTTCCGAGCTGGTGGAAGACCATCAAAGCGGCGCTTTGAAAAATGTCCCAGTGTATAAATAACTCTGCTGAGAGCAGAATAACGCGGGCTCCCGCGCGCGCCGCGCCGAGACAAGGCAGACGGCATCTGCCGCGCAGTGCTGCATTATAAAAAGGAATTATTCATCCCTTCCTCTAATTAACTGGGTACCGCTCACCCGCGCGGGAGCGGTGTCCCGGCTTGGGATGTGCTCCCGGCCATGCTGGCAGAGTGGATGCTGCTCCCGGGGTCCCTCCATGTATCCCCCCAGTCCCGCATGCCTCCCAGCACCGGTGGGTGGGAGCAGCAGGCTGGTGCTGCCCTGCCATGGTGGAACGGCAAGGTGGGCGAGCTGATACGGGAAGACCCGAATCTCTGGGGGACTTACTATCACTGGAAAGTACCTGATCTGCTTGCCTTAATATCCCTCCCACTGAAATCCGAGCAAAGGAAGCAGGATCCTTGGCAAGCCCTTGGCACCCTACTGGTTTGTGGCTTCCAGGACTGTGTCTTTTCATGCCTGTGTCTTGCTGGGGGCCACAAGTCTTGCGTGTGGCATCCCCCAAAGAGCAGCCTTCAGCCTCAGGAGCCACCTGGATCTGCTGGAGACCAGAGATGCACAGTTCAGCCACACTCAAGGGTGGGCTTGGGAAGGATCCCAGAGGGATGGGAACAGCGAAAGGAGCCCTGCACCCCCCACCCCAGATGGAAGCAGCCAAGGTGGCAGCAGCTAGGCAGGCTCAATGCACGGCTGTGCCCTGGCAAGGACACAGTGGTCGGGACCTCCCGGGAGGGAGACTAATTTTAGGAACGCTCCGGAGGGGCTATTTTGGACCCTTTGCTCTATGTGAGTCACCTGCTATTTTTCAACCCCACTGGGGCTATTTCCGTGGCAGAGTGATTTACACGGACTGGGACAATGCTGCTGGCACTTGCCTGGGGGCTTGGAGCCCAAAGCCATGCTGGGTGCACAACTCACCCGTCAAACAGGGTGCAGAGAGGGTTTCCAGTCTTCCCACTGAGGCTCCCAGCAACTCCTGCAGTGCCAGGGATGCCCACAACAATGGTGGACCAACCTGGAGCCCAGCCCATCTCCCTGCCACCTTCTCAGGGCACCACATGGTTGGGCTTGAAGCCCTTAGGTCCTCTTCCTCCAGTGCTTCCCAGGAGAGATGGATGGGGAAAGGCTGGAAATGGTGGTGGGGTGGTGATGCAGCTGAGGGCTATGGGGAGGGAGACATCTCAGTCTTGGGGAGTGCTTGGGACTGAACATCCCTGATCCCCACTGCATGGTGCTCCTCCCTTCCCAAAACCTGCTGCTTCAGAGCCCGCCAGGCAAAAACCTGGCTGTTTCGGGGTTGTCAGAGCAACGTGATGCACCTTTCAGTTACCACGGCAACCTTGGTGAGAAGTTTTTAAAATTCAAGCAAGGTAATTTCTCCTTGCGCTATGATTTCATTATCGCTTGGTTTGCCATTCCCCAGGGAAGCAGCGTCCTGCCTTGCTCCTCCACCAGCAAGGTGGGATCTCGGAGATAAGAAACGTGGGCCTGTGAGGAGGGGGAGTGAACGGGTGCCCTCCCTGCAGCCCGTTAGCAGGTCTGGTCCTGGAGACGTGGGCTGGTAATTAATGAGCTTTGGGAGGGGCAGGTGATGAGCACCCTAAGCTTAGGGAGAACAGTGAGATGGGCAGGAGGAGGGATGAAGGCAAGGGTGGGTGGTGAGATGAGCTGATGGGGCAGAAGGAGGGGTGAAGTCAAGGGATGATGGCTGATAGATGGAGGAGAATGAGGGATGAAGACAAGGATAGATGGTGGGGTGGATACCTGGGTGAGTCAGTGGGTGGGTGTGTGGGTGGATGGATGGATATCTCCAGCTACCAACCGGATGATGGACAAAGAAACCATCCTGGGGTGGGTAGCAGGTACCGGGTAACTCCTGAGAGTCACAGACTCAACAGCAGGCTAAGCTGCTGTCCCACCATTTCTGCCCACGCAGTGTACAGAGCCACTGTTCTCCACCATTCCTTCATCCTCAGACCCTCAAGAGACCACAAGGTCTCTCTTGTTCTGCCTCAGACCCTGCAGGAGTAGGAAGGGGCTCATGTAGCACCAGCAAAGCCTTGGCAGCTTTGTGCAATCCATCCCCCCTCCTGCCTACTCCAGTTCAAGGGAAACCCAGGACTAATATTAGGGTTTGGAGGGTCAGCAAAGCCACAGGGTTGAAGGTCTGTTTTGGAAGTGGAAGGAGAGGCAGATGCAAACACAGGGCTGTCTCTTGTCCTGCCTGCACTGCCCCATGGGCTGTGTGGCTGCTGGAGAGCGCACAGCCCCATGGAGTCCCCTGGCCCCAGCCCATATGTTGTTTATCATAAAGAGCTAACAAGCTTAATTAGGGATGTGTCTGTGATAAGGTTATCAACTCATAAACACTACAGTCCCCCTGACAGGAGCCCAGCAGCTACTGACTGAGCCCCTTGTCACGGAGGAGAGTGAATCTGGCCAGGCGGATGCTCATTCCAGAAGGTTTTATTCTGCCTGCGGCGCTGGTGTCTGGGGTAGGGGGTGAAGGGCTGCAACGATGGGAGGGAGGAGACAGAAGGCAGAGGGGTGGATTCTGCTTCAACAGGATCCCTTCCTCCCTTCAGGACAGGTTATTGCCCCATCATTAGGTTTCAGAGAGAATGCTTACTGGAAGGGACAGAACAACATATTCACAGCCCTCAAGATGGAGATGCCCATAGCAACAGTCAGGTTCCCAAGGGGAGATCTGTGGACACGTCTTGTGAGGACATGGCCCCCCAGGAGAGGCATGGCCAGCAAGAGTGCAGAAGAGGGAGGTAGGAGCTTCTGGCTACGGAGGCGGCGAAGGCTTCTTTCCAGCTCTCTGAGCTTCTCTAGCAAGAATCTGACAGCCCTGAGCACGGCTCCCCGTCCTTGTGGGCTGTTGGCACAGGCTCCCCATGCTGCTGGGAGCCGGCTGTTCTGTCCCCTCTGCTGCGTGTTCACTCTAGAACCTAATGGTGGGGGCTGAGGAGGCAGCTTTGGCAGCCAGGGCATCGTCATGCTGTGCAAGTGTGCAGCAGCAGGGACGGGGTCCAGGCAGGAGGTGCAAAGGGGGCTGTGGGCAGGATGCAGCCAAGGTCTGTAGACAAGCCACCGGGACCAGGACTTGGTATGCACTGCCAACCCCATCCTGCCAAGTCTGGCAGATCATTCCTCCATACAGGCAGCAGTGATTCCCACTCCCTGACTGTTTTTGCTAAAGGACCTGGCCTTGGGCAAGGGCTACAGCATGTGGGATGCTCATCTTCAGTCATCTTCCCTGGAGGCTCAGGCTGTCACTGTCCCCCATGGGGGCTACTATCAGCCTGGGGGGACAGGCAGCATCTTGTCACCGCTACCTGCTGCAGCACTTTCCTTAATGATGAACTCTGCTTGTCTGTCCCTTCAATTAACTCTGCTGTGCCAGCTCATTAGGCTGCATGTGCTGAGAAACACCGCAGCAAAGCAATGCTGCAGTCTCACAGGCATGCAACACCCGTTCAGAGGTGCACAGAGAGATCTCTATGTCTCTATATCTCCCTGTAGATGCACTTGCTCCTGAGCACATACACATGTGCTGTAACACACATGTGTCTGCCTGGACACACACACACTACTGGCCATGTGTGTTTCAGCAACGCCTGCTCCCCAGCTCTTTCCACTGATTGCAGGAGCTGAAGGCAATGGAAAGTTTTGCAGGGAAGGTGTGTGGAGCTGCTGTCTCTGGGCTGGGAGTTTGCCAGGCACCATCCCAGCTAAGCCCACAGAGCCAAGGAGCTAGCAGTGGGGTGCATGGGGCAGGATGCTGCCTTGGCACCCATGGCCTGCCTCAAACATCTTGGTGCTCCACCTCCAGCCAGAGGACATGTGGGCAGAGCGGCCACGTCTCGCACATCGGCGCTGCCCGCGGGCTCTTGGCCTCCCGCCGGGAGGGCAGCAGGTGACGGAAAGCAAGCCCCGGCCTGGAAGAAGATGAAAGGCGGCTCACAGCTGCGGGACACCCGATGCCACCTGCCCGGGTGTGCAGGCAGGATCCGGGATGTCCTTGCTCCCACGAGCAGATCGCTGTCCATCGGAGGCGGTGAGGGCTCTTCAAACACCAAATGCCTGTCAGGCAGAGGAGGATCACTGTGGTCTCACCAGCTCCTGGGGCCTCAGATGAGCTGTGGCTGGGAATTCCAGAGCTGCCGAGTCCTGACCCATGAAACAGGGAGAGGCAACTTCCACCACAACCTAGTTTACCCTCTGCCAAACACCTCTCCTCCCAGATGTCCCCTCTTGGGGGGAGAGGTAGATGTCTGGGCCATGGGAGGAGTGGGGAGGTCGGTCTAGCCAGCCCTCCCCAGCCAGGGCATACATACCTTTCTCTCTCCCTGCTGCTGAACACCAGGATGTTTTCCCGAGAGCAGATATGCCCCAAGCCCCAGCGCTGCCTGGTGGGGTCATCAGCATTGCCACAGAGGTAAATCTGAGCTCTGGGGAAGGCTGAGGAGTTTCTGGCCATGCTGCCTGGGACTCACCCCCATCCTGCTCTGGCAGCCCTTTCCCCTCTGTCAGCGCCTGCCATGTGTGTCCCGCTGCCGCCACCTCCTCCTGCCTAATCCCCCACTCCATAAATCACACCCCCTGCCCCAAGCTGTCCACAGGGCTGGGGTCTGCCAACTTGTTTCAAGTACCCAAGGCATCCCCTGGATGGGCTGTCCCCAGATCTCCTATCCATGGAGGCCACCATGGGGAGGTGGCCAGCTGCTCCCAGCTCAAGCAGCACTATCGGGTGCTCTCCATGTTGTTGTCTCTGCACTTTAGCAGCAGCAGCAGCAGCAGCAGCTCTGTCACCTCCCTTGCTCCTCACACCTCCATCCCAGAGCGCCAGTAAATCCTTTGACCCACAGCTGCCCTGGGATTTTTTTCCTACCGTCTGTCTCCTGACTTCCCAACAAGTTTAACTCCACAGTGGACTCCCCTAGCTCTCAGTGTCCCATCCTGCCTTGCTGCAGCACTCCAGCCTGTTTTCTGCCTGCCTCCCAGCACCCACCCTCAGCCCTGCAGGATGCCCAAGGAGTCCTGGCTCTGGCATCCCACTGCCAGGTCACCATCTCCAGAGGAGAGCCTGTGGCTTGTCATTAGCTCCATGCTGAGACATCCTGCTGCAACATTCCCATCCTTCATGAGGAGAGAAGTAGTAAGAAGCTAGTTTTGAAGCCTGTCACCTTTCTGCAAAGCTGGACAAGGCTTAATTTTGCCATCCTAGGAGTCGAGAAATGTGTTTTCTCTGGATTTGTGGCAGGTTTGTAGCTCAGGTGAACACTGTCAGCTCTGGATGATTCATCCCAATTTAATTTCCCATCTCAGTGCCTCTCAGCCCCTAACAGTGTCTCCCCAAGACATCGAGCCCCTGGGTTGTTTTTCTTCTCCATCCGTTCTATGGTTGGAGTGGGATATAAGGTAAATCACATCCTTCCTCTGCACTGGCCGCCCACGTCCCTCCCACACTCCAGCCTGGAGCTGCCTGTCTGCCCCCAGCTGCTTTGATCCCTGCCCTGTGGGGTCGTCTCCCTACGGGGTGCCTGGACATCCCACCCCAGGCTGATAGGAATCCCTGGGCATCTTCCAGCTCCCCGGGAAACAACCGGCAGAGGCGGAATGGAATCTGGTCCCTTCCCTGGGTGTCATGTCACACCATGTCCCAAGCAGGCTTTGCCTCCAAAACTTGCTGCCTCCCACACATGTCCTCAGCACACTGGGGGCAAAGCCATGACCCCCAGCTCGAGCAAAGAGGGGGCTTCTAGAGCATGACCCCTCCCAAAAGGTGATGGGGAGCACTTGCATTCCTCTCCAGTGGTTTTTCCAGCCTGGCCTGGCACTAACCTTTGGTGCAGCAGCATTTCCCCCCCCCACCCCTCCCTGGTGGGTTGCATATTTTTAGCTGACAAAGACAACGAAAAAAAAAGAGAGAGAAAAGAAACAAAGAGGGAAAAAAAGCTCCTTTTTTTTGTGGGGATTTGAAAAAAATGGAAATTACCCTGCGGAGGAGGGGAGAAGGGCCAGGGGGTTTCAAAGCATCTTCTCTCCCCCTGGAAGTGATGCAAAGAAGATGCTCCAGGCCATGTGGCCTTTGGTGGCTTTGAAGTTTAGGAGGCAGCTGGGGAAGGACGTGGTGAAGGGCAAGGCAGGGAGAGACAGCTTCCCATGAGGCACGTGCCTGCATCGGCGTCGGCTGCCTGGGCCTCCCGTGAAAAAGCCCTGGGGAGGGGCAGCCCCTCAGCAAGGAGCCAGCCCTGGGGCGATGGAGGTGTGGAGGTGCTGGGAAGTGGTCCCCGGGAGGGGGAGCGATGGGGATCAGATCCTGCATCCTCTCCTTGTTGCGCCTGCCGGTTGCCACGGCGACCCAGGAGCAGAAGCATCGTTTTGACAGGGTTTTGCTGGGAAAGGGAGGCAAGTTTTACTTCTTGGAGAGGGGAAGGGGGTCAGGAGGGGCTCTCTCAGTTCCCCCAGTCTCCATGGAGAACCTCTCCACCAGTATGCCCACCACAAACCCAGTCTGGGCTCCGAAGTAATTTTTGGTGGAACATCCTTCCTCCACCCTAGAGGGATGCTGGGGTTGGCTGGGCCATGTAAAGCTGTGGCCAGCATCTCTCTGTCCTTGCTGGGATGAGACAGTCACCCCTGAACAAATCCCAGGAGGTGTCCCGGAGCAGAGTGATCACTGAGTCCCGCAGCCAAAAATCCTCTCCAATTGCCTGGTGCTCTTTTATCCCTGTGTGCTGATTCAGCTCCTGGACCAACTTCTTTGGGAGGACCCACGTGCATTGAGGTGTCCCAGTTTCTTCCAGCCCTTGAGCCATTCTGGCTGCCACCGCCCTGTCCTCTCCAGCTCCTCTGTGCTCACCGATGCCCACGGCTGTACCACTGACCCACTTACATGACACATTGGTGCGTCAGGCTGTGCCGCAGAGCCACTGCCCCCCACCCTCTGCCCACATTGTCTTCCCAGGTCTTGGAAGTCCCTGGCCACCCCAGAAAATTGAGAAGTTGTCTTAAAACTGTTGAGCTATTCAATTGTCCTTCTCCCACAGACAACATCAAGCTTCTCCCTGCACTTGTGGGGGCTGGAAATTGCTCCCTGCAGCAGTGAAGGGCAGTCCAGAGATTGCACCCCAACTGATGCTGACCTTACCCTGCAGATAATGCTCTTTCTGGTCTAGTGGCTTGGCTCCTGGTGCCACCTCCTGCATGGCCACTGCAGCCATGGGGCAGGTGGTCCCAGCCATGACCCCAGTCTGCCCATAGAGCAAGGAAAGAATCTTGTAGCCCCCCAAAATACTGGTATTCCTAAATTTGGTGTGCATGAGAATGTGTTGGAAGGGTGATAGCCAAGCCCTGTGTCACAGCCACATGCTGTGACATATCCCTGCCTCCCTTTGCACATCTCTGTGCTCCAGGGTCACTCTACACCAGCCCCACAGGCACAGGGAGCTTCACAGGATGCCCAGAGCACCCCATGGATCACTGAGACCTGGGGCCACAAGCCCCAACAGTGCAGCTCCTGTCCATTTCCATTACAACATGTGGGGTGATGCAGACGTGGTCCCACACCATGCCATGGTCCCATATGCGTGTGAGCCAGAGGGCACCATGAAAGCCCAGTCCCAGTCAGGTACACTGTGATGCTCCCACTGCTGCAGAACCTGGGCATGTGCAGCCAGGAAGAAGGATGAAGAGAGATGGGGCTGTGCCCATGCAAGAGTGGGTGATGGCTCCTTTCTTTGAAGCATGTAGAGCTGCAAGGATGGATGGCTTCAGCACTGCCAACCAAACCACAGTCAGGGGTGACCATCCCCACCTCTGGCTTGGAAACCCACATGAGGGAAGAGCAGGATGGATCCCCACTATAAGGCTTGACAGGCAGCACCAGCCATCCCCTACCCACAGTCCCAGGCAGGGCTTGTGTGCCAGCACCATCATCCCAGGCCCCTGGGGTGCAGCTGGGAAGTGAAATGCCTCAGTCACAGGGACAGCGCTGACTCCAGCAATTCCCATTTCACAAGGCTCAACCTCCTCTCAGCCCCATGCCTGCCAGCACGTCACACTGCAGACAATACCAGGGCACTCATCTCCCCTCCCTGCTCCTGCTCTGCCTGGGGACTCCCAGCAGGATCTGCCCCTGCCTTTGCAGGCATCTATCGATCCACCAAGTGCCTCACCATCAGCAGCAGGAGCTGACCTTCAAATGCCTTTGCTGTCGGCTCTAGGCTGGACATCGATCTGTCACCACCTTCCACATCCTTGCTGCACCCCCTTCCCAGAAGAGCTATGGCCAGGCTGCCCCCTGGCCAAGAGACTGCTTTGCCCAGTGCCCATCTTGCTCCTGACCCCTCAGCTACTGCCCTATGGCTCTGCTGCCAGGCGGTGCTGCCTTCCTGCTTCAGTTTCCCCATCAGCAAAGCACAGGGCTTGGTGATCACAGGAGCATCATGAGTGCAGGGACTGGGCTGGGGGCAGCTCTGCAGACTGCAGTGCACATCTGGATGGCCAAACCCAGTCTGCCAGGGGACAACTGCTTCAATTTGGCCCCTATCACCCTCACTACACCCACTGGGTGCTTCTGTTTGTTCTCTCGCCTTGCTGGCACCTCACTCTGCAGACCCCTCTGCTGCTGCCAGGGGACCCACTTGAGCACCCTCTCCGGCACAACCCCCCGTTGGCTTTCCCAGCTCGTCACAGTGCAAGGCAGAGGAGATGACATCCCTGCTCCTGCCAAGACAAACACGGCGCCTTCCAAACACGCAGGGCTTGGCAAGCCCACGCCTCAGCCATCGATCACTGAGCCTGCTGTGCTCCAGCCCACGACAGCCCGGCCAGGGATCGGAACGGCAGAAGCAGAGGGTTCAGGGGAGCTCTCAGCCGAGCCCCACCCCTCTCCCAGCACTGCCGGCTGAAGGATGGAGCATCTGCCTTCATCCCCTGCCTGGGGCTGAGGGCTTGCCCTGGGCTCCTCATGCTCACTGGATGCTTAGCAATGTCAGGGGGTAGGTCCCCAACTCCTTGGCACACAGAGGATGCCCAGGAAGGGGACAGCTTGTCCCCGAGGTGGCTGTGCTGAAGAGTGCCCTGCAGCTGCTGGCTTAGCCCCAGGCAGAAAGTTGGCCAGAGCCAGCTCCATGCTCTTACAATAATAAACCCCGCTCAGGCAAGCATTTGTCACTGGGCTGGAGTGGGAAAGGACCAGATATCCCAAACATCTGGGGGAGGGAGCATGGGAGGCAGAGGGCAACTAGGGCGGTCCTGGAGGGGCCAGGCAAGGTCTGTCCTCTCCACAGTGTCCTAGGGTGGTGGCAACAGAGCGTGGCATCACCACGTCAACCCTTCCGGAGGGCTTGATTCAGCCCAGAGGGGCAAATCCTGCTCCTCCCTCACATCCCATCCCCTGCAGAGGTTTCTGAGCTGGGAGCTGCTCAGGTTTCCATATGAAGCTGATGTCTCTGAGAGCTGCGGGGGAATGCAGGCAGCTGGTGGGGACTGGAGGAAAGGAGGCTCTTCTCCTGGCATTGCCAGGCCAAGAGAGGCTGAAAGTGGAGTCTGTGGCACTGCTGCCTCCATGGACTGAGGTGTGCATCTCAGCAGATACCGTGGGCAGAATGCCAGGGACTCTGCACCCATCTGCCTCCTTTACTGGTCCCTGTCTTCAGGGGAGATCTGCAGCTGGAGCTCTCCTGGGGGCTGGGGCACCCCACAGAATTGCTTCCCACAGTGGGATGGAAAGGGCAGAGGACTGGGATGGGTCAGGGGAGGTATAGCCCTTCACCCCACACCCCTCTGCCTCCTCTCCAGACCTTGCATTCCCCTTGCCCTGCACTGCATATCCTCCCTCCCCTCGTCCTGTATCGCCCTGCTTGCATCCCGCGGACCCTTAATCCCCCTGCCCTTCCCAGCCCCAGCTGCGGGCTCTCATGCCCTTCCTGCAGGGTGGGTGCCTAGGGTAGTGCCAGGCTGCGGGCACCCTGGGGCCTCCCCCGCTGCCCAGCCGAGTCGAGGGGCAGTGGCAATACGGGGGGGTCGCTCCTGGGACGGAAGGCAGCGAGGAGCAGATGCCTCTTCCCGCTGCCGCGGGGCCAGGAGCAGGACAGCAGAGGGTTAAGCAGCGTCTGTCGGCGGGAAGGGGATCGGGAGGAGGGGGGAGATGGAGGAGTTTGTTTAATAGCTGGAGACAAGCTATGCAGCTGTGCAGGTCGGACGGGCCCTGCAGCCCCCGGCCCCGACGCCCCCTCCCCGGCCGTGCCCGGGCAGGCAGGCAGCAGGCAGGAGGGCAGGCAGGCAGGAAGGCATGCAGGAGGGCATTCTCTGCATCAAAAGTCATTTTCAAATGGGGGAGCCTCAGCAGGGTTATAAAAAGCAGGAACGCTTCCCCCAGCAGCAGGACACAGCAGATGATGCCTGCCAGCCCAGCAGGGGATGGCAGTGCTGCCTGGGAGCTGGCACCAAGGGCACCCAGAGTGCTGTGGGACATTGGCACTGGGGCATGACCCAAGGGGCTGAGCAGGTCCTTGCAGGCTCCCTGGGACTGGTGGCAGTGGGCTGCTCCCCAGGTTGGCATAGCAGGGCCACAAAACCTGGTCGAGGTGTCTCTGCACTGCTTGGCTGCCAGCATTGCCCAGCTCCCTCCTGGCATCATTGTCCTTCCTGGGGAGACCCATCCACTGCCTCTTCCTCCACCCTGAGGACACCCACCCTGGTGCCTGCTGGCATCCCCAGGCTGGGGTGGGAGAGACAGGGACCCCTGGCCCCGAGGAGGAGGAGGCGTGAGACGGCAGGCAGGTGGGGGACAGATGGCCAGAGCATGAAGCTGGCACAGGCTAGCTGAGGCATCCCGGAGCTGCCTGGGGCCTCTGGCACTGCCATGCAGCAGGGCCAGGGAGGAGATAGGACAGGCAGGGAATGGGGGGAATGGGCAGGCACAGAAACAGGGATGAGGACAAGGATAGGGATGGAAATCGAAATTGGGACAGGAAAAGGGACAGGAATGGGGAGGAATGGAGACGGGAATGGTGATGAAGACAGGAAAAGGGACAGAAATGGGAAAGGGGACAGGGATAGGGATTGAAATGGGGGCAGGAATGGTGATAAGGGCAGCAAAAGGGACAGAGATGCAAATAGCGACAGGGATAAGGATGAGAATGGGGGTGGAGATGGAGGTGGGGATGGGGATAGGGTGGGAATTGGGACAGAAACAGGGATGAAGACAGGGATAGGATGCCAGGTAGGTGGCAAGTGCCCATCCCAGGCCTGGAAGCAAAGGTCTGAGGAAGCAAAAAGCAGCTCGCAGGAGCTGGGACAGGCAGGCAGCCACACTCAGCCATGGCATGGATATGGCCATGTTGGCACTTCCCATCCCTGGTGCTGGGGGAAGAGCTTGTGGCAAGTGGAAGGGTCCGAGGGTCAACAGACAAACAGAGCATGTGGTGACCCACCCCTCAGAGAGGCTTGGAAGTGTAAAGAGGCTGGGGGCCAATTAACCTCACTGGCTAATTAGGACAGGAAGCCACAGGCTTAAACTGCAGCAGGGGAGAAGGAAGTTATGGGAAGGCTGATTTATAACGATGGGGACTTGGGAGAGTTAATGGCGCAGTTCTGGGTTAATGATACACCGGGAGGTCCAGGACCCTTTCCGTGCCAGCAGGGCAGGGATCGTGGGGATGGGAGGGGATGGTGGAGACCCAGCTGCTCTTCTGCAGGTCTCGAGGACATCCATACCCCTTCTGAGGGCCAGGTCCTGGGAGGGTGGCATCAGCCCACCACAGCTTGAGGAAGCACCCACAGCCCCCCCCAGCACCAGGCAGGTAGTGGAGGGGGCTGAGAGCAGCCTCTGGTTTAATTTGCAGCCAAATGTGTGTCACCACCCCCAGAACTGCAACCAGGCAGCTGCACCAGAGCCTGGTGGCTCTGGGGTGCCATGAGCCAGGGTTGGGGGGGCGGGTGACCTGTCACCACCACAGCCCAGTGTGTTGAGGTGCTGGTGCAGGGGAGGGGGTGCCCCAAACCATCACGCAGCTCACCAGCTGCCAGGAGAGAAAGTGAGACTGGAAATTCAGGACAGCCTTTGTGTTTGGACCAGATCACGAGAGACTGGGGCTCCAAGGGGAAAATAAAACCTCTCCTTAGAAATTCTTTTATCCCAGGGAGCTCCCACGTATCATGTTTCGGGCCATTTATTTGTGCTGCTGACTGGGGCCAGCACGGCTGCCCTCCCGCACACAGAGTGGCTGGTGATGAGAATCCGGCAACAAATTCCTAATTTTTCAGAGAAAGCCAGAGATGTGTGAGGGTGAAGGATGGCGCCAGCTTATTTCCAAGGAGCCATCCCTGGGAAAAGATGTGGCAGTGGGGGCAGATCACAGCAGGGCTAGGGACAGACACCCACTCTGCCCCCCTCTTCAGGCTCCAGCTGTGCTTGGGTAACAAGGTGGTCCTGCCTGGCTGGAGACCCTGCCCCACAGACTGTCCCCTCTCCCTGCAGGGTAACCGGGAGGATAGAGGGGCACTGTGACAGGACAGGGAGCAGCACTCATGGAAGGAATTGCTCCAGCAGCAATGCCTACTTGTGGGTGGCTACTGCTCTCCATCCCCTGGTCTGTGTGCTGGGGCACTCTGGCTTCCCCATGCCCTGCTCCTACCCAGAGAGCCTGGCTCAGAGGCACATGATGGGTCTAAGATCAGGGCACTTTGCCCTCCAGAACCCCTTTTTATGCTTTTTTAGCCTCCTTAATGCCTCATTACCCTGCATAGGAGCAGGTTAGTAGGAGAGATGGCAAACCAGTGGATGGGACCTCTGAGGCCAAGGCTGAAGGTTTTGCTGGGATGGGGGGCATGGGGCAAGTTCTGTGGTGCTTATAGGGGGTTGCACCCATATCTGGGAGAGGAGGCCCTGGCAGAGGCCCCCAGCCTGGCAGGAGCAGAACAGGAGAACTGAGACACATGCCCAGCATTTGAGAGGCTCCAAGGTGCCCAACTTGGGCAGGAAGGACCAGAGCAGAACTCCAGGGCTCAGCTGCACTGCACCTGCAGTCGCTGCCGTGGAAGAAAGTGTGCTGTGCTGTGCAGGGGGAAGGGTACTGGGCAGTGATGACTCAGGGCAGGAGAGTGCAGGGGATGAACGGTCCCAGGGAGGGATTATCCCAGAGGACAGGAGATCCTGGAGCAGAGTGATGCGAGGGCACAGATACGGAGCTGGGATCATCCAGGTGCCAGCAGATCCTGGGGCAGCAGGACGTCAGGCGACCAGAGCTGGCCAGGGGCCACCTGCCTGCGCTGGGCTAAGGGCCGGGAGTCACCGGTGGGGCTCCCCGGGATGGAGTGCGGCAGAATGAGCGAGGTGGAGCCAGGGACGGCGCCCCACTCCCAGCCTAAGGAGATGCCGTGTGTGGGAGACGGTTTCTCGCCAGAGCTCTCACAAA
>NW_008674587.1:0-5251 GCF_000695815.1 Acanthisitta chloris
GGCGTGTGGGGACTCGCTCCAGCCCGGCAACCGGCGCACACATTGCTTTCCCACGGTCTCCAGCCCCGGCTCTGCCCACTCCCCCGTGCCACCGCCCCGGGCCGAGGGCTCAGGCCGACAGCATCCCCTTCCACACAGCCCCTCCAGACCCAGCCTGCAGCGCATGCTGCTGCACAGGAGCTCAGAACAGGCGTTTGGGTTGTTTTGGTTTTTTTGACCATTTCCACGCACTATATCAGTGTATCCAGATCAATCCCTTCCTGAAACGCCTTCCCCACTCCTCCTGTGGCTCTGCTCTCCAAAGTCTCCCTGGCACACAGGCAGCCCTGGCAGCACCCCCACGACAGAGCCCAGCGAACGCAGGGGTGGATGTTTTCCAAGAGCTTTGGAGGGCGCCTGCGGCGCGTTCCAACATCTGGTCGCCGCCACCCCGTCATCTGCCTTCATCGATAAAAAAATCCAGTTGTTCCACTCGTGCCCACATGGTGCCCAGCAAACACTCAGCCCAGCCCCGCGTGGGCTGGGACACTGGCCAGCCTGTCCGCACCCCGGGAAGGACACAGCCCACCGCCCCTGCCCAGGAGACCTCTTGGAGGCTCCCAGACATGACTCCTGGCTCATGCACGCAGATTTCCACCCCTCCCACCTTGCAACAGGTACGCCCTGAGGCTTTTTCAACAGATCGACTCCCCGAGCCTTGTATGGAAATGCAGGGATGGTTCTGACCCCTGCTGCTCACCTGCCCACGGATTTGCAAGGGATACTCCAAAGGAGAGGCTCGGTGCCTCCCAGAACAGTGCTGACACATCCCAAATCTCAGCCTTGAGTCAAACGCTCCCCATCTCTGGTGGGCTCCCACCCACTTCAAGCCAGGATACAGATCCTCTGCCTTCCACATCTCCTGAAAGTCCCTGCCAGCCCCCAGGGACAAAGAGCAGGGCTGTACGACCTCACTCCACAGTCCCCAACTATGGGGGGGCTGCTGCAGCCACCCAAACACTGACCTGGGCTCTCTCCCCAAGAAAGGGGAGCAGTCCTTGCCACACCCCAGACTATTCCAGCAGGACAGGCGGTGGTCCTATCACCCAGACACCTTGCTCAACTGCAGCATCCAAAACTCCTGCCAGAAGCCCAATTGGCTTGTTGGGATTCACTTCCAGAGTGGTATTTCAGCAAGCCCTTCAAAAAGAGAGGAACAGACCCCTATAGAGAAGGGATCCTCCACAACATGACCTTTCCCAAGCAGCTGTGCTCCCCAACCTGCCCTTGACCATCCCAGTGCAAAAGAGGCAGATTTTTGGGGCAAGAGGACAAAGCAAGCACAGTGACTTCAAGGAGAGACTTGGCTGAGCCCCTGCTCTTGTGAACAGGCTCACACTTGCTCGCGAGCAGCCTCAGTACTGAGCAGCAAGCGAGGATTAGCAGGGTCTGGCTCCATGGAGAAGCACGGAGAGGAGGACAGCAGATCCCCACAGCCCCCCACAGGTGCCAGGCACAGCCAGCAAGGTCCCCTCAGCCCCAGGTCCACACCTCTGCAGGTCCCCTGGGAACCTGGAAGCTAACAATGAAACTTACAGGGCTGTCAGGGCCCCAGATAAGGGGCCAGAGCAGCCTCGAGGCTGTTTCCTTCCCGTCCCTTCCACAGGGAGTAAACACAACAGCAGGGGAAGGAATGGGACAGGTCCCACGCCTGCCAGCGCCTGTCCCCTTGCACTCACAAACACCCCTCCAGCCCAGACAGGAGGAGGTGTGGGGGCACACACAGACCCTCTTTTCCCTTTGGAGCACCAGGTCACAGCAGAAAGCCTCAGAGAGAGGGGACAGACAAGGGGCTCTCAGGGTGCCTGTCCCATCAGGGCAGCCAGAGGAGGGGCTGGCTGTGGCCCCAGGGCAGGGAAGCCCAGGGCTGACAGGGACCAGCAGATGCTCAGGAGGGGCTACCTGAGGGTACGTTAAGCAGATGCCACGTTAAGCAGAGGACTAACAACTCAGTGTCTGGGGCTGCACTGCCTATAGTTGTCACTCCTGCCCGCACTGGGCACAGCTCCACAACAGCAAAGAAGTGCCAACAGAACAGGGTCTCTGCCAGCTTTCCTCTGCCACCAGGACACACCACCTCCCTCCACCCTCATTCCAGCCATTGTCTTGATCGATCTGGGATTAAAGACATAATTACGGAGAGGCAGTGCCAGGTCCAGCGAGGTCAGTGAGCGCCGTCCCCGCAGACGCAGCCAGCGCCATCCTGGCTGGAGCACAGCCGTTCCCTTACAGCTGGCTGACACACAAACCCCAAACTGAGCCCTACACCCTCCCAGCTGTGGGGAATCTGCCCCACATCCCTCCCCAGGGGCTCAACGTACCACCATTCAGGGACACAGGCTTCCTGAGCACAGCACGGCCCCTCGCCACCTTCCAGTGCCAGTCTGGGGCACTCACCGGTCATCTTCAGAGCAGGACAGGGAGGGGAGGAAGGGGAGAGCCTCAGCTATGCTCCTGCTCCCGAGCCAGCAGAGCTGCTCGTGACAGAGCGAAACCAAGTACGCCGGAACCCGCAAGGGTGAAATTCCAGGGATCGCTTTGCGCCCATTCCCCCCTCCTCCTCCCCAGCCTCTGAAGATCCAACTACAGAGCATTCTTCCAGCGCCAGACCCTGACCGGCTCTGAGGACGGCTCATGAAAGCCTTTTCATCATGAGAGAGGCACTTGCTGACACACCCGTTACTTAAAAACCCCAGCAAGCCAAAAATATTTCGGCTGGCTCAGTTCAGGGCAAACCAAAAAGCCTAAAGACAAAGCACACCCTGAACAGCTTCTGCCCCAGAGGCACAACTCCCCTCCGGTCCCCCGCAGCTATCAGTAGGAGAGGACTCCAGAGACCAAGGCAGCATCAAGGCAGCAACCCAGGAAGCTTCACACCCAAATCCCAGTGGCCTTATCTCCAGTTTCCTGGCACCAGCCCCATGCTATGCTGTGCCCAGAGGTCCCAAAGCCAGAACAGGTCCACCAGGGCACTGTTGTGTGTGCAGACCCTCAGGAGCAGAGCCCACTTGCAGGCTGGGAGGCAGCCACCAGCCCACCTGTGTGCATGGAGCCTCCCTCCAAGGGATCCACCATGATCTTCCCAGCTGGACTAAACGCTTCGGTAGCAGCCAGACAGATCCTAAACCCTGAGCCCTCCAAAGCTCTTTTGTTGCAGGTAGCTTTGATATGGCATATTCATTCCATAACCCCTTACCCCAGCTTCTCCAGGGGAACTGCCTTTCTGCAGAACAAATCCTTTGCCTGGAAAAATAAATTTCCAGGGCCAAACCACAGCCATACCCACCTAGAGTTCACCTGCACCTTTCTCTGCCAGAGGATGGAGTCCAGGCCTTGAAGACTCCCCACCAGGAGTGCTTCCCTGGAGTCAGCCACAGAAAGATTAACTCCAGGGCCCAGACCAAGCTGGCAGATGGGGAATTGCACTGCAGGGGCCAGGGAGAATGGACAGGATCTGGCAGATAAGACCCAGACAGGAGGCTTGACAGGCAGCACAGGTGATCTCCAGCACACAGCCCTCTGCTTGGGTCCAGCCCTGCTCCATGGCCTGAATCACCAGAGAGCTATTACCCAATGGTCCTGGGATCCCTGGGGCTTAAGGCCACTGCCTCAGTATGGAAGACTTTGGACCAAGCCCAACTCAAGCACCTACAAAGCCAGAACCACCTCTGCCCCACCAGCCCTGCCTCAGCTACCTGCTAAGAGACACACCAGGCACCCACTTCCATCATTCTGCAGCCACCAGGGAGTGGGAACAGAGCTGCATCGTCTCCAACTGCCATGTCTGGGCCTCCCCACAGCTTTACTCCTTGTTTGTGCCCTCAGGCACCTGTGCAGCACATGTCACCACGGCTGGACATCCCTGGCAGCCTCCCCGCTGTCAGGCATGAGCAAAGCAGCCCTTTTCCTCCAGTTCCATCGGAACCAGGACCAATCCAGCCCCTCACTCAGGCTGGCTGAGCCTTGTGGGGCTCCAGACTCCTGGGCCAGCCCCACCTGCCAGCCTGATAAGGAGGGAACTTGCTCTTGCTCCAATACTCTCCAGCATCAACAAGGAAAATGGCAACACCACTCCCAATGATTGGTCTTTACCTCTCAATCTGAGGGGCTGAGGAGAGCCAGCTGGCTGACCACCCTGAAAGCTCTCAGCACCAGATCCCCATCCTCAAGAGAGAGAGGAAGCAACAAATTCTCTGGGTTCCAGTTGCCTACCATGAGGCACTTAGGAAAAACAGAAACTCCATCAATAATTCAAGCCAGCAATTGTCCGAGCGCTTGCAGTGCACTTGCTCACTCTGCACAGGCTCACGGCCCTGATAATTCACCACAGGCTTCTGGTCAGTCTCAATTACCTAAAAAATAAATGAGCTGGCATCTTTGGCATCTTTCCCTGCCCTGAGTGCAGGGTCCAGGCTCACACATCAGCCCTTAGACCTCAGCTTGCCCAAGGCAGCAGGGCATGGTCACAGAGCACACAAGGCCAGGCTCACCCCACCTCACCCACTTCTGTGTCTGGTCCAGAGCGCCTAAGGCCCCAAGCCATGGGTGAAGCAGGAGAGCTGATGGTGGGCAGTAGCTCCTACACCCCTGCATGGGTGATGCAGAGTTCTGGCTGCATTTCTCCCACCCTCCCAGAGGCAGAAAGGTGCCCACAGTCCCCACTGCAGAACAGCCCACCCATGTGAGACCCCTGTCCACGCAGACACATCCTTGCTATCAGGCTGTGACAAGCATCTTGCTCCTACTCCCCAGCCTGCCCTGTCCCTGCCAGACCCCACTCCAGGGGAGAGGCTCCCCCACCTCCTGCCCTGGACTCCAGCTGTGTCCTCAGGCCTGGGGAGGGTTCTCCCTGCAGACAGGTCACAGAGCACAGGCAGAGTGGACTTTGGGCAGGCGGGCAGGCAGCCAGCAGCCTTTCTCGGGTGGGAAAGGGCTGCTCCAGGCTGCAGGTTGGACACCGCCTAGGGCGTCTGCCTGCCCCACCTTCCTCCGGAGGAAGGTGCCACCAGAGCATGCCCTTGGTGCCCAGTCACTGAACACCCAGGAGTGAACAGGGAGCTGTTCTCCCCCGCTCATCACACCCAACTGGTTGGACTGGCAGTGAACAGGATCGCCACCTGGCCCACCTCACCTGCCGCCCCCAGCACCAGGGACCAAGGCCACGTAGCCAGGATAGGTTGGGCAAGTCTTTCTCCAGAGAGGGGAGTCACCT
>NW_008674588.1:0-300 GCF_000695815.1 Acanthisitta chloris
ACCTTAAAAATGTGAACACCACTGACAAATGTAATGCCAAGAAGACAAAACATATGATGTTACTACTAACTTGACATTTTTTTCTCTATATCTCCTATGCTGTTGGAACTTTCATCCCTAGTATAATTTAAGAATATATATATGAACTTTCAGCAGACAAGTTTGTATGGACTATAGAGAGCATGGACTAGTTGTTCTACTGTAGATTAGTGGTGCATAGGGAGTAGTGTGAGGAAGTCAGGATTTTCCTTGTCTATACACCTATCTTTAGGATTAGTGGCAGGGGTTTTTTTTTAAAAA
>NW_008674588.1:320-5070 GCF_000695815.1 Acanthisitta chloris
TTCTTCTAGTATTACAGTCATATATGTCATAGAATCTCCAAGAAAATCTTACCTAGAAGCCACTAAAACTGCTTTTCTAGCAGAAAGAAGGAGCTGGAAAAAGAAAAGTAATAGGAGCTTCCATTAGAGTCTTTGCTCTCCACTCAGGGGTATATGGTATGCACTGAAATCTGTCTAAGGTAGAGACTCTGCAAAACGTTTTAGTGATATGAATGCTGACTGATGTGGTCCTGGAGCTTCTCTCACTGGTAGGAAAGCTCCTGTGAAAGATACCTTCATTCTCTAAGTACACCAGGGACTAGGAAACTGTAACAGTGCACTCTCAGTTATTGGTACAGCCTATTCCAGGATAACAGGAAAGAGATAAAACTTTTTGGATAGCCAATGGAATTCAAGTCCCATTGCAGATGAACACATCCCTCATGTTATTCAGGCAGTATGTCAATGGAGCCAAGTGCCTGGAAACAATGAATGACCAGTTCTAATTTTTTCTTCCTCAGAAATAAGAAAGCAGAGAAGAACATGATCTAGGGACTTACACTAAAGCAGCCGTGACCACTCCTGTGCACTAATATTAGGTACATGTACACGCACATGTATCTGCTAAATTCTCCAGAAAAGTGATCAAATTCTTTATATAAGATCCCTATTCTGGTTGTCTTATTCTGTATTTTCTTTTTCTTTACATAGAAAAGCATCTAACATATCACAGGAGGTAGCACTCTGCTATAGGGGTCCATTACATGAATAAAACCACAATAATATAAAACAAAGAACTCTTCTTTCCACTTCAATACACATTCCAAAGTCAGTGCCTGCTCCGCTAGCAAAATCTTCCATAAGGTCTCTCTGCTCAAAGACAGTGGACCCTACAGAATATTCTCCTTGGCTGATGTGCCAACTCATCCAGCTAAGCACTTCAACTCCATATTGCTCAGTTGATGTATTATAGAATCCTAAAATAGTTTGGGTTTCAAGGGACCTTCAAGATCATCTAGTTTCAACCCCACTGCCATGAGCAGGGACACCTTGCACTAGATGAGGTTGCTCAAAGCCCTATCCAACCTGGCCGTGAACACTTCCAGGGATAGGGTAACCACAGCTTCTCTGGGCAGCCTGTGCCAATGCCTCACGATCCTCACAGTAAAGAATTTCTTTCTAATCTCCAATCCAAACTTTCTCTCTTTCAATTTAAAGTCATCCCTCCTTGTCCTATCAAACTACCATGTTACTCAGGCTTCTTGTTGCAACCATCCTATGTACAAGATATAATTAGAGTTGTAAGAGTAGTAGTATTGTGATGGCAGACCAATATTTAAACCATTGAACTATCCATATCTGCTCTGAGTTGATGAGATACCAACTCTCCCACCAAAACTCTCTCTTTCAATTTAAAGTCATCCCTCCTTGTCCTATCAAACTACCATGTTACTCAGGCTTCTTGTTGCAACCATCCTATGTACAAGATATAATTAGAGTTGTAAGAGTAGTAGTATTGTGATGGCAGACCAATATTTAAACCATTGAACTATCCATATCTGCTCTGAGTTGATGAGATACCAACTCTCCCACCAAAACAGGCTTACCGGAGTGACTAACACCAAGGAAATTCTGAAGGAAAACTATGCTAGTTCAGGCACTGGTAGTGTAACAAAAGAAATTTCCTGGTATGTTGGTGTGGATTTTATATTAAGGATAGCAGAAAATAAAGATGAACAGAGAAAACCCAAGCAGGACATTGAGAAATCCTGACAAGGACAGTTTTTTGAGACTGAAATATTCAGAGGAATGTAAAAATACTATGATAGACTGTTTATTGCAAGTCTTCCACACCAAGATATTTTTATTTTGTCTTTGCCAGTTTGAGCTGGCTGCTAATCTGGGATGCAGCCAGATTTTTATTTTCCTTCTCTTGTGCCTAGTAAACACTTGCTTATTTAGTTAAAATGCAAAGACTGTTAAGAACACTTTACCAGATGCTTCCCAGGGTTCAAAACACAATTGCCTTTGGAGCTCACGTTTAGTCTTTTTATTCTGTTTATGGTAATTTAGACAACTTATGTGATAACAATTAGATGCTCAAAACCTCACTTCTGAGTGGTATGCTCTAGGCCAAGCATATCCTAAGAGATCATGGCCAGGAAGTCAGGGCTATAAATACTACAATCTAAAATAATAGAAGGGAACCTTACTGAGAATGCATTGTAAATGAGAGCCTGAAAAAAATATACAAACTTCATTCTTGTTTTGCTTTTACTTTTACATTCATAAAAACAAATTAAAGGACATGTCTGCACAGACCTTTGGGTATGCAGGTCCAATCTAGAAATTATTGCAAATTTTCTAACAAATTTAAGAAACTCTGACTGAAAGGGGTGTTTCTATGTTGCTACTCTCAGCCCGTTCCACTACAGTGATCCATGAAGAGCAAGCATTGCTCTGGAGAATATTCATGCCAAAGGGTGACTACTTGCAATTCTAATGAAACGCCTTCATACTTCATCAAGGAAGGAGAAGGGAGTCACAGAAATGTCACTGTCAAGAATTATCTTTCTTTTTACATGAGATCTTTATGCTGAACTTTTAAGGGTCAGGAGGAGGACTGCCAGTTCAGTTGCTGAATTGTTGAGGTCTGTTGTGTCTATCAGCATGCTTTCATAGCAGCTGTGGACCAACAAGACAATGAGATGAGCTGTTTTTACTAGAGAGCAAGTGACTTTGCAAGTGAAACAGGTTCGAGATCAAATCTCCCCTTGAACTTCAGAGCTCTAATCTGTGTTGCTTCTGTCAGTTTTACAGGGGAAGTGAATTCTGAGGTGGAAAGTATTTGCATAAACAACCTGAATCACCTTATGGAATATCAAGTTTCCTGAAATATCATGATACCTGAGAAAACTTTCTATCACTTGTTGATACACTATGAACTCACCTCCAAGGACAGGAATCAGTGCATTTCCCTTCTCTAGCTAAGAGAACTGTATGACGGAGAAATTCAGCAATCAGCTAAAAATCACACAAGCCTGATTAGGAAAGGAAACAAATCTATATTTCCTATATCACTAGATGGATGATTTCCTCAATCTCAGAATGTGCAAATCAGTTATTTTAATGTAATAACTAGTTGTAAGGGAATCCAGTGAGAGTTTAATTGTTATAATTCCTTTAAGACTTGTAGCCCACTACCAGATAAGAACCAGACCAGAGCCCCATCCTTGCAATTTAGGTAAGTGATGGTAGTTCCTAGTCCTGATTTTCAGAATCGTATCTAATGGGAATATGAGGAACAGTAATGACTGACCCCTTCACCTCCATCACTTGCACACATTTTGCACTGCTGTATCTCAACCTGGAAGAATATCATATGTATTTCTGTAATGCCCAGAGCTCCAATCTGCTTGTAAGGTCTACACAGTTTAAGTATTAAAATTTTATTTTGTGGCTGTCTTTCAAGGAACTATCCTGACAGCATGAATATTTTTTATACAGTTAACAAATATCCCTAAGCTGGCCTTTCATGACCTGTAATGATGTCTTAAAGATAAAGACTGTTTGCCCTGTACTTTGAATTTAACACAAGCTTTTGCTCAAGCAATGGGACCAAAGAAAAATCAATTTGCAGTTCCTGTTACTGGTTTTATCCAGGAATCAAGGGATTAGAAAAACCCCATGATAGTTCTTAGAAGCAAGGCAGTAACATTGCTGATCATGACCTCCTAAATCTGGAGAACTTGTTAGTAGTAATCTACAGCTGTGTTCTCAGTGGATGTTTCCACCCTGGTCCAGCAGGACCCAAAGGGCATGGCTACACTTCAGCTGCTGAGACACCCTTAGATTTATTGTCATAACCAGAAGCAGGTGCTCTGCAATGAATAAACATTGCTGTGCCTCTGTCACTTTCTGATTGCACCAGTTAAGAGATGGACATACAAATTTGTGTTGGCACCCCCTACTGCACCATTTTCCCACTTGCTTTCCTCAAAAGAACAGAGTTTCACTTGATCTTGGGTGTTTAAGAGCAGAATCAGACCCCTGAAACTCTCAAGTAAGGAAACACAAGTGCATGGAAAGATAATCGTTTGCACAGTCCTGGAAAATATAAACTTAGATTGTTTTAAATACAAATAAACTTCAGCAAGCTCAAGCAATTAGCTTGGCACAACCCTGAAATGTGTTCAATGGCTGAGTGATCAAAAGGTTTTCTATCAGCTTTAGCTGAATCAAACTGGCAAGTAAATCTTTCCTTACACATAATTTTCTGAAGTTTGAAGTGACAAATTGGACTGAACTCAATTAAAGCAGCAGGTTCTATGCGTTTAATTGCAAGCAGTGTCTATGATTGTGGAGGAATCCAATTCAGAATGAAAACACAGATGTGGCTGTGACAGAGCTCTGTAAAACACAAAGAGGGAAAACCAAGTTCAATCAGGAAAAAGTTACAGGCAATGTAAATTACATATTCTGCCATACTTCTGGATCACTAGCTGTAGGCAAGTATTAAAATATAAAATTGGGAAATGTTCGCCTAGCTACACCACTGCAGTCCAAAAAATGCTGTGAGTAAAAGTAAGGAAATATTTGTAAAGCACTTTGACTGTGGAAAGCGCATGAAAATACTAATGGTATTTTGAATTACTATGCAATGACACTTATTTCAGAGAATTAATTGTAGCATCAGTTAGAATAATTTAAAAGAAAAAGTTTTTGCTAAAAATGGTAATTAAAAAGTGAATCATAGAATCAGCTGGGTTGG
>NW_008674589.1:0-28631 GCF_000695815.1 Acanthisitta chloris
CAAGCTGGGCGCCTACCAGGCCGTGGGCAAAGGTGGGCTGGGGCCGGGGGGACTGCCGGGATGCGCTCCCTGCGCCCACACCTTCACCTGTGCTCCCTCTGCGCCCACACCTTCACCTGCGCTCCCTCTGCACACACCTTCACCTGTGCTCCCTGCGCCCACACCTGCACCTGTGCTCCCTCTGCTCACACCTGCACCTGAGCTCCCTGCGCCCACACCTTCACCTGTGCTCCCTGCGCCCACACCTTCACCTTCACCTGAGCTCTCTGCGCACACCTTCACCTCTGCTCCCTCTGCCCACACCTTCACCTGTGCTCCCTGCGCCCACACCTTCACCTTCACCTGTGCTCCCTGCGCCCACACTTCGCACGGTTAGGATACCGCAACTTCACCTGTGCTCCCTGCGCCCACACCTTCACCTTCACCTGTGCTCCCTGCGCTCACACCTTCACCTTCACCTGAGCTCTCTGCGCCCACACCTTCACCTTCACCTGTGCTCCCTATGCACACACCTTCCCCCGTGCCCAGCCCCTCCCAGCCACCAGCTCGAGGGTTCCTCTCCATGTCACTCCTGCCGGCAGCAGGAACTCCTCAGCGTGCAGCCCCAAGTGAAGCCGATACTGCAGAGGAGACATAGCTCTTGCTTTTGTAGAGGTGCTGAACACCTGTGTGTCCTCCCGACCTTGAAAGAGCCACTACATTCCCCACCCCTTTTATGGTCACCTTGTAAAAGCAAGGGAAGGGTGGAAAACCTTAAATTGCTTCAGCTGTAGGTTAACTATGTGTATTATTTTATTATAATTATGTCTGATTCAGAGGTAAGTATAGCCAGTGCTCAATGCTTCTGTGTGTTCTGTTCTTAACATTTGGAATTCTTGTTGTCAGACTGTTCACTTTGAAAGAAAATAAGGAAGGAATAAACTCACAGACTGGTAACACTTTTTACCTAATTAGGCCCCAAGTCTGCCCAAAATGCTTTTGCTGGTAAAGTAATAGGAAGCAGTTAAATTAGTGAGACATCTTCCAAATCACAATACTAGTAAGGAGCAGTACTTCTAATGTAATTAAAACAAATCATCTCAGTCCATGTGTAGGTATATTGCAAAAGAATATTTGCCTAGTGTAAGCTATTAGCAAAGCCATGGTGTTAGTATTGGAAATAGTGTTTTGTGATTTTTGGGGGGGTTTATGTCTGCACGTGCTGTGATTACTCGGGAGTGAAGGAGTTTGCTAACTCAGATGTTAGCAAAACCTTTGTAATTGAGACAATGACAGTGTCTCTGGAGTCCTAAATGCTGACCGTGGTATCTATAAGTGAGGGATGCTGTTTTTGTGGTGGGAAGCAAAGCAGAAAGCTCCCATCTGTTTTAGTATGTTCTTACAGTAACATTTTGGTTTCTTGGCTGACAGGTGGACTAGCCCCGGATTTGAAAGCTGCCTACAAGTCTTTTATGAAGTCATGTGAGAAAGGTGGGAAGAAGTCAGTAAACGCCTGTCACAGCGCTGGGCTGTTGGCTCATGACGGGAGAATAAATGACGATAAACCTGACACTGTTGTTGCTAGAGACTATTACACAAAAGCCTGTGATGGTAATTTTGCTCCTAGCTGCTTCAACCTTGGTGTCATATACCTGCAGGGAGCACCTGGGGTCCCTAAGGACATGAGCCAAGCTTTGAAGTACTCGCTGAAGGGGTGTGAGCTGGGGCACATGTGGGCTTGTGCCAACGCCAGTCGCATGTACAAACTGGGAGATGGTGTTGAGAAGAATGATGCTAAGGCAGAGGAGTTGAAGAACAGGGCAAAACAGTTGCATAAAGAGCAGAAAGAAGCTTCAAGTTCTTTAACGTTTGGGGAGTAAAACTGCCAGTTGCGGTTCAGACTACAGTTTTAAATGGCGAGTGAGCTTGGTGTTTAAATTGTGAGCATATGGTTTTCACTTATATATCCTCTAGGTATTTGGATATGCAAATAAACTTTATTTTTGTGGATGCAACAAATTACTGACTCTGCTGTGCCTTTCTGTGTTTTTTAACACACAAGTTCTTAAGTGTACTGCTTAGATCCTTCCCCTATTTTTAAGAGAGCTGAAAACTTCTGGCCTTTTGGAAGTTTGTCCCCATGGTTTCAAGTATAAAGGCTCTCCTGTGTCAAACTTCAGTACCAAGCCTTGTGCTCAGACCAGTTCAAACACACACAAAAATCACAGCTGCAGGTACTCCCAGCTTGGGCAGGCTCACAATCAGTTGCAGAACTTTGATAGTGTGCGTGCTCGAGTGAGCAGCACCAAAGCATGTGTACTCATCTGTAATGTCATAGGTCTACACCAATCCCTAACTCCCTTACTTATTTCCTCCAGCTGCCAGCTGGTTTGTGACTGTGTATCTGAGTGCTTTAGGCTTGCTCTCCAACACACATGATCACCCCTTATTTGATCACACACAAATTGCTTTACTTTCCTGATAGCATCTGAAACATTGTGTTCTATTTTAGATGATACAGATTTAGGGAAAAAGGTGTGAACTGATCAGATCTTGGACCCAAATCCGTAGCTTATATATCTGCAAACCATAACCAAATGTATTGTTGTGGTGTCCCCAGCATAAGAATGACATGGAAGTGTTGGAACAAGTCCAGAGGAGGCCATGAAGTTGGTAAGAGGGCTGGAGCACCTTCCCTACGAAGGCAGGCTGAGAAGGATGTGTGGAGGCCTCTCAGCAACCTTCCAGTATCTGAAGGGACCTGTAGGGAGACCAGAGAGCAACTCTTCACTGTAGTGACAGGGCAAGGAGTAATGGGTATAAATTGAAAGGGGAAATTTAGGTAAGATGTTGTGAAGTAATTTTTTCCCTGTAAGGATGGTGAGACACTGGCACAGGTTGCCCAGGGAGGTTGTGGCTGCCCCAGCCCTGGCAGTGTTCAAGGCCAGGTTGGCTAAAGCCTTGAGCAACCTGCTCTGGTGGGAGGGTTGGAGCTGGATGATCTGTAAGATCCATTCCAACCTCTTACTGTTCTATGATTTTATGGAACAGCTGTCTGAATAAGCAAGGCAATACGTGTAGATGTATTCATGCACTGTCAGGATCCTTTACAATTTTGGTGTGCATAAATACATGCAAAGTTTGTGATCTGTGTATGTTTTTCTGTAGATTTACTGCTCATGTAGAACATGAATGCTCTGGCTGTGGTCTGAATAAAGATACCAACTTACAATTGAAACAAATGAAGTGGGATTACAAACAACACTAATTGGCTATTGCCACAACTGAAAGCAGAATTGTTAGAATCTCACTGCATGTATGAATTAAAACAGTTCTTCCAACTCGACTGTGCTTTTAACAGACTTCTTGGAAAGGATGTGCTTACTGCTGGGATAGAACCCCAGTGGCACAGCATAGCAGTGACACACACACACACACAGGAACGACAGATGGCAGTGTATGAAAACATTATTGCACACTGGTGCAAGGGCTGTGGCTCTTGGATTCAGCAGCCTGGAAAAACAAATAGTGGTGGCGAAAGTGAGTGTAATTTTCCTGTTAACAGTTAATATTTTATGACAGTTCAAGAAGGCAACGCTCTCAGAGGAACACATCTTGCCTGATTCTTTGCTAGCTACTGTTCTGGGCATTTGTTTCACTTGGGAAAGGTAAGTAAATGCTACCTCTGTGGAGTATAACACTAGCAATAAGAGAGTTTGGAAACTGTGTGTTCAGGAGTAAGCAATTATGGGTGGGTCAAGGCACTGGAGAATTGTTTGACATTTTAAGCCCTAATCTTTTTTTCTGAGCTTGTAATGCTCACTGCCTCAGAGTGGCTTGTTCAGATCCTCAGCTCAAGCACTAGAGAAGACTTTCTTCCACCAGGGCTAAGATTATCAGTGTTCCCTGGGGAACTTCCAATCAACGCAGCAAGCTGGGGAGATCCTCAGTAAAAATGACACACATTGTGGATAACCAAAGCCACATATAAAGTGCATGTTGCAAGGAGGTTTTTTCATAGCACTTGAGAACTCACAGACTTGCAGCATTTAAATATTATACAATGAAACATTTCCATAAAAGCTGTCAAATGTGTTAGGAAGAGAATTTATTTTTATGTTCCCTTGGAAAGAAAACTTTCTTCCAAGCCTCTGAAGCCGTAAAGAAAGAATGATAAATATGGGATCGTAACAGCATACTTGAAAATATGGAAGAACCTGTTGCTCTCTTCAGGATCAGTGGATTGTCTGAGAAATGAAGGAGTTTATCTCAGCTTCACAGCTCCTAAACCCCTGTCTGCTTTCCCTTTCACTTGTTTGCATTGATCTAAGCTTACAGCCGACCTCTGTTAATAAAGCAGCAATATATTTGAGGAGGAATGGTGACCCACTGTAATTAATTAAATGGACTTGTGAATACATGGCTGCAAATGATGAAAGCTCTCTCTGCAGGATGCTTCCTGCAACTGTGAAAAGATGGCCAGTGGAGTGCTGGTTTTGTACTGAGATTAAAAACACTGGTGCCAAATCATGTTGTGTCATTATGTGTCATTTGGATTAATTCTGGACAAAAGATGCTGTTGGGTAAAGAAGCCACATGACACTGGAGAAACAGAAAAACAAATTTGTTCTGGTGCTTCTGTTTCTGTGCTATATTGTAATAGAAGCAGTTTTGCAGCTTGCTTACCTTTTCATCAGCTGTCAGTGGCAACTTCTCTCTGCAATGTATGTGTGAAGGGAGTTCTTGTGGCTGCACACACCCACCCAGAGGGACAGTCTGGGAGCCTGGGTGTGTGTCATAGTCACACCAAGAAACCAAAATAAGTGTTCCTTGTTACAGTACAAACGTTCTGTTCAGTACAGAAAGAAATTCACTGTGTTGGCAAATTTTCACTTCATCATGTGAGAGAGAGGAACTCTCCCAAGTAGCTTTTCTTCTGCTTTGGTAGATGGAGAAGGACAAATTCCTCCTCCCCCTTGTGCTTCCCAGCATCTCATCCAAAAGACCTCAGAATGATACAGTTCTACCCTTTTGGGGGCATGAAGCAAGAAGAGGGAGGGAAGAAAAAGAGTCATGGCACAGCAAGAAACAGATCAGAAAATAAGCAATATATCCCCTTGTTCCACTATTGCAATAATCTGTGCTGGAGTAACACCCAGAGGTTCAATTCAGGTGCTGGTGCTGGGCCACTTGTGTGCACCCCTAATGACACCCCAATCCAGCAACCACAGTCTAAGATTCAGGGTTGTACAAACTTCCTAGTACATCTTTTACTAGTAAACACTTGTCTTCTGGTCTGCTTTTCCAGACATTGTATCAACAATATGACCCAGAATCCACATAAAACAGATTTTTCCAAGATTCATAAGACTTTAAGGATCAATTCTGTGCAATTTTTGATGTCTGATGTAATTTGCCATCTATGTAGCCTCCCAGTGCTTTAATTTTTCAGTATCCACACTTGAAACAAACACATTGACCACTAATTACACTAATTTCATACTAAAACTCATACTTCTGATTTGCTGTTATTGCCTTCTACTCTTAAGAATGGTTACAATTAGCATTGCTATATTCATTCCAAATATGTTCTATACTTCTTACAGACACATCTTTTTCCATTGCCTTGTTTGCAACACCATAATACAGTTTTGTAATACTTAACAAAAATTTATTTCCTAATTCTTTTTTTTCCCCTAGACCAACCAGTAAGAAATCTGTGTGCTATGGAATTATAGAATCTAGGGCTCTTTGGAGTGGTGATTTCAGATGGGGATTTGTGAGCAGCATAATTGTAATACATGCATATGCTCCAATTCATGAGTATGGTGGGAGTTCTCTCTAAGATCTCATTCTGTCTGTGCAAAACTGAAGTACTGTGCTTTAAACATACCCTGGAGAGTTTTTCTTAGCAACTGACAGGCTTCTGGTAAAAGAGAAGAAAGAAAGAAGATGAAACCCCCACATGTTTATACAGCAGTTGTCACCCACAGCGTTCTAGTGCACTTCACCCAGTGAATCACAAGAAACACAGACTCCTTCTCAGCTCCCAGAGCCATTCCATCTGGAGCTGGGGTAAGAAAGCCATCAAAGAAAAACATTCATTGCTTGGCCATGATCTCATTTCATAACCTAAAGATGAGGCTAACCTGAATTTATGTTAGAAGTTCCTTATGCTGCCAGTCCCCATTTGACACGCTATGGCCTGCTCTGAGCATTTCACTGTCTCCCAAAACACACTGAAAAGAAGTGTGCTGGTTTCCTTCCAGCTCTCCTGCCCCTGAAAGAACCCCATGTCCCTACAGAGCTTCCTGCCCAGGAAAATCTCATTGCTTTGCAACAACCTTTTCTGCAAACTTCTGAGAAGGAACCCTGGGTTATCTCTACAGTCCGGGAAAGGAGGACAAGGCACTGACTGGTTCCTGACTCATTTCAGGTCACACGATGTCAGCAGGGGCCCAACCTGATTATTCTCCAAATGGTATTTAGCATGGCAAGGACTTGTTGATTATTTGCAAGCCAAGAAACACTAGGACAGGAAACTGGCCTTTCAGTGTTATTCTGATAAAATTTATGGAGCATTATTGCAGACAGACGTGATAGCCACCTCAGCACAAGTGTTATCAATAACTGCTGAGGAGAAAATAGGAAGCTGTGACACTGTCAACACCATGAACAGCCTTGCCTTCAGGGAAGTTATTTGCTGTGCCTTCTTGAGCGAAGCATTTTCTCTACAGCATTGTTCTGCTTATTTGTTCTGCACTGGGTACAAAGGCAATATATAGTGTCTTTCTTGTCAGGTAGGCTGAGATAGAGTGATGTTAGCTGTCACAGGGACCCAAACCTGCCTCATTCTGGCAGCTCACACTCCATGGTACTCATGATGAACAGACAGTGCCCCTCAGAGAGATCATATATAATTTGAGGTAAAAGGTTTTTGATCTCTTTGAAAGCCCAAGCTTATTCTAAGTTCTTTTCCACTGGGTTTTGTGAGTTTTTCATGTTCTTCAGAACCCAGGGGCTGATCCCAGAGGATGCCAGGGACAGACATGGTTATAAAACCCACAGAATATGTGAACAAATTCAAGACAAGTGACAGTTTCTATAGGAGAAGCACAAAGGCTTTGTTATAGCAAAGAGTAAAAACTTTCCACACCCTTTAACAGTTAACCAAAACATCTCTGCAGTGTATTTGGCTTGGTAATTTCTGTTTTCTGTGTATTGCAGCATGAAACACCCAAGTGTGATGTTTGCTGACTGTTCTGTTCATTGCTCTCACAGCAGGATATGGACATTTCCAGATCACACTAACACACCGTAGTGACAGTGCTGATCCATTGATGATTTAAACTGCAACACAAACTAAAAGCTAGTTAATATAGTTCCATAAATGATAGGTGATCTCTAGTGATCAGTTCTAATTCCCTATGAACTTTCTTTTCTAGCCTAATGCCATCCTAATGTGTGTGTTAAACTAAAGCCTTTGGTCAGAGAGTATTTTCTTCTTCAGTTCATGTACACTAATGATCTTTAGGTAAGAATTTAAAGCATTCAGCCCTTTGAAATGGAGGATGGTTTTGCCTTAGACACTGCAGTTACAAGCTGCAAACTAAGGCTATATTTATACCATAGCAGAGCCCTGGAAATATTTTTTATATACTGTTCCCCATTATAATCTTTAGGGAACAATTTCAAGACAGGGTTTTGATCTATGATTTGAATAAATAAATAACATCCACTTGATTTCAATGAATATTTCTCCTTAGCATTTTGCAGAACTGACCCAGAACACTTGCTGTCGCAAGCAGATATATTGCAACAATCTCTGGGAACTTTGAGCTAAATCATGGAAAAGTCCTGTATCTTAGAAGCTCAATTACAGTGTTGCCCTTTGGAGAGCCAAAGGTGAGGTCCTTTGCCCTGGTGCAATGCCAGCATCACACACACAACCTGGGAAAATAGCATACAGAGGAGGCAAGACACCTGGTGCTCACACTCCGAGGGGCAGCAAGCTTCAGGCAGCTCATGCCTCACTTAGTGCTCTTGAAAGGCTTTAATGCTGCTGGGGACATACATTGGGTGACAGAAAGAAAGTTAGTAACATCTTTTGATGGGTAAGTATAAAAGACCAAAGCTCTTTGATTCAGTTCCTGTTCACTACACTGAATCACAGATATTGTGAGGCTGGGCAACAGATACAAACCTTGAAAACTAATTACATTGAACCTTAATGCTTGAAAATTTTCTTTCAGAAAGGTCCTTGTGCAATCTGGGATATGCTATTTCCCTGCTTTTGTCCTGCCACTGCGAATTGATCAGCTGAATGTGTGGAGAGGAATTGATCGAGTACTCTCTGTGCTGGGAGGCTTGAACTAATAAGTGACAAACATAAATGCTGTTTCTTGTTAGAACTTGCCATGTGCAATACTGCTCAGCCTATGAACGCAGTTAAAACCAAAGGCACTCTGTACACTTTCTGCAGCACATCAAGCATCAGCTGATCTCACCTGGGACCTATGCAATTGCTTTAAAGGACTTGCTGGAGTGTAACTGAGCTCGGCCTAAACACTCCAAGCAGACAGTTCATAGCAGAGGTGTTGAAGGAAAACAGGATCATGAAAAGGAGCTGAAATAAATTTCATAGCAGACGAATTATTTCTAGCTAGAACTTACCTGTTATTATACAAAATGAGAACAACTGATTAATTAATTCAAAGTGGATTCTATTTTGCCTCGTTGCTCAGTCAGTAAAAGAAAAGGACAAGTAATTCAATTTGGCCACTGAAGTATTTCCTGATCCCAGGAAAGTGTCATATCAAACTACTTTCTTCCCTGACATGTCCAGAGTGCAGCCAGAGCTACAGTGACACTGTGTGCAAAGGGAGCCTGCTGCCACTTCTTAGAGATGCTGGACTACCTGGTTTAGCTTTGGAGATAAACAGATGACTTCCAGAGCTTGCTCTAAGCTATGTCTGTTCCTAAAGGAAATCATCACAATCCAAAGCCTATTTTGCTAGTTTAACAAAGGAACCAGATTCAGATTATAGCATACTCAGATCAGGTATTTTCTGCTATATAATTCTAAATTAGATCAAATCAGTTTCCAGATATCTGCAAAGTGTCTTGACAACCTGTAACAGAAATCTTTCCCAATCCAAGATCTCCTCTGTTAATTCCTCTACAATCCCTATGGAGTGAAACTCCCAGCAGAAATAGGCCCCTATGGCACCAACACAGGGCTGTTGATCTGCATTTATTAAAGAAGGGCCTGCACAGAGTTTAAACCCCTGTGGGGCAGAGGAGGTGAGGGCTGGAACAGAAACAGTCTTTCCTCAAGGGCTGCTTCCCCTCCTCTCTGCAGCCAGGGCTGACCCAGCGGGCAGGTACACACACACAGACTTCTGAGTTTTGGAAACTGAGCAAGTTTTTGAGTTCTGACCCAGCTGTGCATTTGTTTGATGGGACTTCAATAGCTGTTTGAAGCGTTCCTGGAACCCATTAAAGGCTGAAGAGTGTCCCAGCACTTCAGATTGCAGGCAGCCTAAGTGCTCTGAATGGATAAAAGACTAGAACTAGACATCTATATCAAAAAAACCCAACCCTAACCCCACAACAGACCCCAAATGTTCTCATGACCAGATGAGCCTTTTGTGTGCTGTGCTCTCTACATGCTGCTCAGCTGTGCTTTTCTTGTTTTCCTGTGCAAGGACTGTTCCCTTGGCTACCAGAGCTGACCTCTAATAGTTGGTATTTGGGCACAGGATGAAAACATTGCTCTGTTTTCCTTTCATTCCTGCAGGAACACAGATAACACAACTGGACAGGTTTCTGGTAGGTAACACCTCCAGGTGATACCACTGAATCAAGTTATGTGATTTTGTCCTGCTGCACCTTTTCCTTCTGGGTGCTGCTCCAGGTGCTCTTTGTATTTCTGCTGGCAACTGCCTTGGCAGAGAAATGCTAATGGCAGGTGAGGTTTGAGGCATGTTTCTTTGCCCTCCTGCACAGGACATAGCACACACTACCTTCAGCTGCTCCAGACACATGTATTTCTTTCTAGCAGCAGCAGCACATCATGAGGCACAACATGTTCAGCCAGCCTCATGCTAACAGGAGGGGCAGGTCACAGCAGACACAGCTAATGCCTGCGAGCTATAATCAGCGTCCCTTAATCTTTCTGGCTTTCTGTATTAAGGACATTGTTGCTTCTGCATTAGAGGAATTAGAATAGTCTTGTCTCCTCTTGAGACCTCAAGGTCTTGCCTTCATATGCCATTACGTGCTCCATGAAACTCCATTTCATTAAAGCATCCACACAGTGACCTTTGCACAATAACCTGCTCTCTGTGGTCCCTCTGTAGTCAGAGGCTGCTCACATTTAAATTACTCTTATGTGAGGGGAAGCAAATACCTCTTTTTCTCTGTTTAAGTGCCTGGAGCAAACTAATGTCCTTCAGTCATGAAATGCAACAAAGGGACCATGATTCAGAGGGCAAGGTGAGCTTGCAATTTCTATGGAAACTGGAGACCAGTGTAATGAAGGGGCAGAAGAGGGAAGGAAGAACACAGGTCCATCAGACCAGCAGAAACCATTGTATCTCAGACAGAAGTTGAGAAAATGAGGCAATAAATGTGGTGAGTGGATGAAGAGTTGCACACTAGGTAGCTGTGAACCTGGTAATGACTTGTGGTGATTTATAACCACCAAATCCTGTGGCATAGCAAAAGTGAATACTGACACCACTAATCTGTATTGGGAGAAAGAGAGGAAAAGTCACAAATACAGAAAGGCTCTACTGCTTTTATTATTTTTCCCCCATGTTTTCTGTTGTGGCTATACCAGATGAAAACATGAACAAATCTGAGAATTCAGGGATATGCCTGGTGCACAGGCTGATCAATCTCATCTTTGGAAGCAGGATTGCTGGCTTTGCCCACCAGAAAGGCTCAGAGGATAAGAAGGCAGCTCAAGGGGAGGAGGAACACAGGAGGCACTGGTGCAGGAGCTGCATCCAGGGTTTAGTTGTTTTACAGCAATTTGCAGTGTTCCTGCCTAGCTCAGGAACAGAGCGAAAGTGATTAGCTGGCTGGTTTGCTAAACCTGTGTGACCTGCTTTGCATTTCTTGTTGGGAAGATGTGAGGGCTGAAACCTCTCTTTTCAGAGGCCAAAGAGGTTAAACTGTAAAGTCTGAAAGTCCTGCATCCAGGAGCCATAGCCAAAGAACTGCCCTGAATCCAAGAGCCTGGCAGTGCTGGGTTCCTGTGAGTGGGTCCATTCAGTTAGGCAACCAGCCCAAACCATGACAGCTTTTATCTTCCCACGAAATACACTAAACACTCAAATATATTTCTACAAAGCCTCTCTGTCTGTTTTGAAAACGCAGCAGTTTCCCAGTGCTCCAATCCTTCGTGACCAGCCATGACTGGGGCTCTGCTTTTCCAGGTTTGTTCAAGAGGCACCACTTGAAGTACTCCCCAGCCTTGCTCAGGCAATGCACCCTCACACCAGGACTGCTCTCCAGCACACAGCCCCTGCCCATCAGTTTTGTGTCATGGAAACATCACTGGATTTAGATGCAGAAGTCATTCTTGCAGATAGCACTAGGTAATTTTGTATGAATGTTCTCCTGGCAAAATCATATTTTATTGCAGGATGAGTAATATTAAAATGCACCACCATAGGACACTAATACAGAGATCCATAATGAATGTGCTAGATAGAAACCTGGGCAAATTCAGCTAGGAGGGACCTTGTGGTTATACAGTCTGTCGCTCTGCCCCAAGCCAGAATTATCTGTGTTTATCATACCTGAGAGCTATCTGCCCTGCTTAACCTCTACCAGAGGCTTCACAGTTGCTGCAGGCAATTTTTTCCTGTGCTTGCTGATCTTTCCAGCAGAAAACTCATGCTATCCTCACCCACCACAAATACAATGAATCAGTGTAGTAAAAGGGCAATATGCAAGCAAGAACAACCCAGCAGCACAGATGCAGGAGTCCTGGCAGACTAAAGGAAGCTCTGCTTGACATGAGCACTTGTTTAGTTCAGGTTGACTACAGTAAGGTATTGCCAAACACCAGGTGAAGAACAACAGTCCTTTCAGCACACTGGGGGGTTAGACAAGATATGATTCTTCAGCATCAGGAATGATAACTATCAAAGGGTCAATGTAAAAATGCAGTTCATTGCAAGGAGAGAGAGGCAGAATAGAGAGTAACCTCTTACACTAGTCATAAGGATAGTCCCAGATTTACCTTTCAGCTGTGTCAAAGTATAACTGCTCTTCAGTTTTTGCTGTTAGTGCTATCATTGCAACAACATGCCAGAAATGTACTGCCTTATTTATTTATTGATAAGAAAAGAGAGTTGCCTGCCATGTGATACGGTGTTATTTTCAAAAGATTACATCAGAACATCTTTACAAAGACTGCATCAGAAATCCCAGCCAGATGAATAATACTTGGAATTAGAGGCAAGTCAAACAGTGGAAACCTGCTGCTCACAGTCTTCTGTCCTAGTAGAGGTGCTATAAAGTGCACTAAATCCTGGGTTTATTTAAAATACTTTTACTGGAAAAGGAAAGCTCTCCAATGGCTGTGGTCCCGTTCCTCAGAAAAGAGGGCCCCTGGCAGCATGTCCATCGCTGGCACAGACAGCTCTGCTCTGTCACCTCCCTGGGAAGTAAAGCTGAGAGGCCAAAGCTGCTCATCTGACTAAGCAGCCCGAGATGGTTTTCCAGCCCTAATCTGGTAACCGTGCCTCTAAAGGCTTGTTTGATGAGATAGAACAGAGAAGAATACATTGTCCTTTGCAAAGTTGGCTTCATAGATAGCTTTTTTCAGCCAAACCCTCCCATTTCAGACAAAGGAAATCAGAGGAAGCCCAGTGAGGACCACATGAAAACAGAACTCACCCACCCAGCTCAGTAAAAAGGCTCCTGGTGCGACCCAACAACTCAGCTCATTTCCTTTCAAGCACCTCATTTAGCAGAAGGCTTCAAACCACTTTCACTGACACAATTCTCTTAGATTTCCCAGGAATAAGGCACCAGATCCCATTTGCACAGTCTGCCATTTCCTTTTTGCATTAAAACTCTGAGCTGCCCTTATCAGGTCAGTGCTGTCTTATCACCCTCCCCAGAAGGGCTTCGGTCATATATATAAACTGAATTAATATTCACTGCATTCCTCATGTCTCAGAGCTCACAATTTAAAATCCCAAGTGCTAGCTTGGAAGCTCCAGCAAACACTAGGAAGGATTGCTGGAATCTCTGTAGCTCCTAACCCCCTGCCATGAGCCTCCCAAGTACAGCAGTGCTCCTAGGGAGCGTCTTCAACTGGGGGCTGATCCCCATGGATGTAACAGGCTGTAACAGGCCCCAGTTGGAGTGCCAGGAGTAACAGACACAGTTTCCGTTTAGCTCAACGTCGTGATTTATTGGCACCAGTACCAAATGCAGCCTAACGAAAGGCAAAGCTGCAGAAACACATTTTATCATTGACTCAAAAGAGAAATCAATATGTTCATATATACTAGAGGGAGCAACTCCATTAAAAAGCAAAGGGATGAGACAACTATATTCTTCATACTTGCAGGAGGCCAAGGTGTTTTAGCATGTTTTAGTCTCTGCCTTAAGCCTCTCTCTCAAAAGCTGATGGGTTCCCACAGGGGATCAGCCCAATCCACCTGCCCTTACTGACCACTGGAAACCCACAACAAATTACCAGGCCCTACTGGGGAGGCACTTTTCCCAAAAGTACCTGGAGGTCTTCAAAGAGGAGAAAGGTTTAGAAAATGTTTTGCCTGTGAATGGTCCAGAGTGCCTAGAAGATGCAGTGAGGTTTGATTTTGCCATCCTGACAGTACACACTTGCATTTGCTCACTTCAGAAAACACTGAATGGGTTTGTGGTTCCTCTGATTGCCAGGAGATTGAATGGGGCCAGTTCAGGTCAAACAGGCAATTTTAAATGCAGTGTTTTGTGCAGGTGTCCTTGTTAGAATAAAGTAATAATAAAAAAGGAATCACAAGAAACAGTGTGAGTAACTAACAGCCTCTTTGTCTTGTAATCACTCACAGTTTAATTTACTGAAATGAAAATTTATTGGGACATCACTGCAAGTAATTTCACAGTTTTCCTTTGGGAACCAAAAAGTACAAAGCATTAAACTGGTCAGAGCCAAAACTCACTCAAAGAAGGCAGCAGACATGACAGGAGTGCACAAGTGGCACACACTGCCCTGGCTCTAGGAGAGCACTGACTGCAGATTTGCATGGTTACAGTCTCCCCCAAACAGCTGCTCATCATAGAGTGGCAAAATCTACTAAAAGAAACTAACTGCAACATTTCCTGCAATAGCTACATAAGAAAATGGTACATTTTCTTACTGAAAATTAGCAACTGTCAAAGTGGTTCTGGTTATACACCACATTACACACCTTAAAGGCCTGTGGTGGCAGGACTACAGGACTAAGGGTGAGATGGAGGGAGGAACATCAGCTGGGAAAAGGCACTTGCCTAATACAAGCAGCAAAACCACTAGCCACTCGCTGCCAATGTCACAATGAGCTGGAAACCACAAATCTACAGGTAAGCACAACCTCTGTTTCTCACAGTATCTATAAAGTACCATGGCAGCCCTAAAGAGAAAAGAAGTGCAAATGTGTTAACTAAGGAATGCAAAGTGTATATTAAGGGAGACTTGAAGAAAGCAGGTCTACCTGCAATGCCAAAGTAATATTAGCACATTTGCTGATACCTCAGAGAAAAGATTCTGGGGAGAAAAATCTTCTGTAGTCAGGTAGCTACTCCAATGAACATGGAGTACAAACATGGGTTGATGTTCAGAGCAGAGGGCAGAGTCCTCAGCACCACTTTCAGCTTTGAAATTCTAACGTATCCTACAGCTTGAGGTACATTGGAAGCAAATCCTGAAAAACTTGTTAAAACCAGGAATAACTAACTAAAAATTATGCACTTTGTTTTCTTTAATCTGTCTTCAGCTCTGGTTCCTATACACCAATGAAATTTTTAACACTGTGCTTTGTTAAAACACACAGGCTCACCTTTATATGTGTGTACTCACAATGCAGCTGGAGAACTGTGAGGTGTGTGCTGGCTTGTCATGCCAGGCCAAAACTCACCAAGTTTCTCCTACTTGGCCTGTGCCAGGCAGTCCCTGAGAGCAGGGGCACAGGCTACCCGTGGTGCCTGTTGACAGCACACCAGGACCATGTGTGGTGTCAGTACAGGGACACTGATGGCAATCAGCCTGCCCAGGCAGGAGGACTTGTACTCCTGAGAACTTACCTACCTCCACTGCCCTGCTGAAGCACTTCCTGTTTTAGCATTACTGCCTAAAAACTCTTATCAGGGTCTCTCACCAACTGATAAATCAGCTGTGGTGACATCTTGGAACTAGATAATCTTTCAAGTCCCTTCCAGCCCAAGATGTCCTGTGCTGCAGGTTTGGCCCCAAGTGCAGCTGTGCTACTCACAAGCTAAACCATAAAATGCTGCAGCACCACTCTTCATACAGAGAGGAAACAAACTGACATGGTGACATTCCTAGGTATCATGAAGGATATAAACACACTTTTCATTATATACTCTGTATATAAAAACATTGCATCTAATTGAACTTGAATCTTTCTAAAATGAATTTTTGTTCCCTCTCTGCAAACTCAATGGAAGTCAAGGGGATGTTTCAGTCCCTGAGACCAACATTGCTTCCTCTCTTTCATTAATATGAGCCTATCCTGCTCTCCCTTGAACGAGAAACGCATCAGCCCTGAAGTTTGATTAGTGGTAATCAGAAAACATCCACACCTGCATGTAGGCAGTGGGAGGCTTTTCAATTAAAGATGGATTTTGAGCACATAATGTCCGTGTTTTGAAAGGACAAATTCCTCTTTCAAGGAATATGAGCCATGAAAACCATTTATGTATCGTGTTTCTTCAAGGCAGTAATGCTATCAGAGAATGAAGTGTCTTTAATTGTCAAAGGGATTCATTTCTTCTCTTTGGAACTAAATTTATTCAATGCTACTAAAGAAGTACTGGAGAGTTTTTCAAAGGCTGGATGATAGAACAGCCAGTGCTTATCATCTGTCCAAAAACAGGTGTCGTTTTTCTTGTTCATTTTAGGTTCAGAAGACAGGTGCAAGGACTGTGGTGTGGGGACCTGCACCTGACAGAAAAGCAGCCCAGCCAGGGCTGCTCAGGGCTGTGCACAGAGGAGCAGACGATTACTGCTGAAGAAAGAAAACTGGCAGGGAAGCAGTGCCTAACTGAGATAAGTGATTTTTATTCATCCTGTTCCCAAGTCTTTACTATCTTTAAAGCCTGTTGAAATAAAACACTGAGAAGAAAAATCCTCCCTGATGGTTTAAGTTTCTCATCTTTTGGTTAAATTCTAAGGATGTTTCTGCTCCTTGTTTGTCAGGTTCCCAGAAAAGCCAGAGGAAGGCAAGATTTAATATTCCTCTTACACCTAAATGTAAACTGTAATCAGATTTATGAACAACATCTACAGACCTCTTTCATAAGCTATAAAAAGCTTAGAAAAGTACATCTGTGCACTTCTGTTTCCTTTCCATAGTCTTTCACCTCTCTGCTTCTATTGCCCTAAATAGAGGATAATAGTATTAATCTATTCCTTGGGGCTCTTGTGAAGATTCATCAGCTAATATTTATGCAGCAAAATGAAATAAGTGCTGTATAAGTGCTGGGCATCATTACTGTTCTCTCTTCATTAGCACATCATGTACATCCCAAACAGACCAGATAAACACACAAATTAGCTGTCCTCAAAGTAAGGCAAGCAAAAAGGTAACATGACTGCTAGAGAGCCACAGATGGACAATGTTTGCTGTGGGTGATGTCTGTGGCTAACAAAACAACCCTCTAAGACTTAAAGAATTCAATGTATTTCTTGACTCATTTGAGCAAATTCTGTCTGCAGCAAAGAAGCTCTGAGAATATGTTCACATTAAACATGCTGCAGGTTTCCATGCTTGGAAAACACACATCTAGTAATAAACACAGGACATAAATGAGATCTGGAATGAATCACTAAGGCGGTTTCCAAATTTCAGAATGCAAAACCTACTTGCTGCTTCAGTTGTATCCCTGTTTAAGACTCAGCTGCTGTGGGAGGGGATATCCATGAGGATCCAGAGCTCTGCTCTGGAGCTCTGTACTATGGAAGAGGGAAAACAGAAAGAGACATTAGAATCAGAATAAAGACAAGTGCCAGAAAAGAAGCCCATCAGACTGCAGTGTGGCTGTGGATGGAGAGCAGGGGTGAGCAGTGGCACACCCTTTATGGTCAGGCTCATTCCAGCATAGGTCTGAGGTGTGCAGTGCCCACAGCACAGAGCACCTGCAGCACGTGGATCCCCTCATCCCATGGCTCCTGGCAAAAAGGGGAGGCCCAGGAGCCTCCTGCACTGGGAAAGCCACTCTCTGCCCACTCCATCCCACCTTCACTTAAATGCTGATGCCCAACTTTCCCACTATTTTGTTTTAATACCAACCAAGCTCCACCCACCATGTGATCATTTACCTCTTCACCGAGGATCTGTAAAATCTTGGTCTGGCAGTGTCTTACATTGGAACACACAAAGCTGATGCAGCACCAAGTATCTCTCTCAGCTTAAAGACACCCCTGAGGGGAGATTGTGTCCTGAGCCACAAAACCCTGAGCCCAGTTTGCAAGCAGAAGCTCCTGCTCCCTGCAGCAGCTGCGGGCTAGCCATGCTCCCTGCTCAAGCTATTCTGGAGAATGTAGCAGCAGTGGTAGGGGCTGCACAAGAACCTCAATTTGCAAGTGGCTCCAACTTTGCAACTACTATAGCAATTAATCCCCATTTCCACAGGTTTGTGATGCAGGAATTTACATAACTCCAAATACCATCAGACTTCTCATTTGTCCATCTCAAAGTCTTTTGGCCTGGTCCATCCCAAAGCACAGCTGGTGGTTGTGTTGTTACACTTGTCCAGAACACCTTGGTGTTTGCTTTTGGAACATCTTGCCTTCCCTTAGAAACTTTTCATGATGTGGCACGATTTTCTAGCTGAGGCTGTCATGAGTGGTTCACAAGTACTTCAGGTGAAATAGTCTAACAGAAATAGCCTTTTTATAGTGCATCACAGTCTTGACAGAGAAAATTGCTTCTCTTCAAAATGTTGGAGGACCATAATCACAGACACTGTCTGAACCATGCATCAGTGCCCAGCTGGGTATTTCAGCAAAGGTGCAAGGGGAAAATGAGAACTTTGTGCAGAGGTTCTTGCAATAGAAATCCCTGGTTTGGGAAATTGAAAACACATATGGGGTTAAAATCAGGCTGTGAAATCTGATTTGCTTTTCTTTTGCAGAAATAACAACTTGGTAATAGCATTCTGCTGGATTGCTCCCCTTCAGGCAAGGGGAGGTGACTTTATTCCTGCTAATGCAGATGGGGAGTTGAAAACCCCATGGAAATCCCACAGACATTTAAGAGTGGGTTTACTCAAGGGACTAATCCCCCCATAGCTGCTGGCTGGAGTGGCTGGGCCCCCTGCACAAACAGCTCTTCCCTGCATCCCCCTACACCACAACAGCCTCCTGTCCTGCTCTTCCAACCTCCAGCTAAAGCTGCTTCCTCACAGGGTGAATCCACGATGGATTACTTGCAAAATGGCAATTCTTGTCACTGAGGGATGTTAAGATGTACTGGTTCTGTGCTGTTTAGTTGACCAAGGAGCATCTTCCAAACAAATTGATTGAAAGTGTGCAGACAGGGAAAGAATAAGGATTATGGAAGAAAAACAACTTTCACAGCACCTGGAATTTCTGGATTTTGCCTTCCAGTTGGCCAGACTGAGGTCCTGTTTGACTAAGCTACATTATTTTACTTATTATAGTAATAAAGCCTAAGACCCCTTCTCACTCACATTGAACCTATGGGTCTGGATACTGCAGAGACTTGGTGAAAAGCTCATCCTGCTTAAAACATTTCCTATTTGAGCATGCCAAGATGGGACATCTCAATGCTAAGGAAGGATGTGTCAGTAAGAGAGTTCTTGAAATGTGATGTCTCTGTACATGCACACACCAGCTCTCCAGGAAGGCTTTAAATAACAGGCAGATTCAGATTAGATATTAGAAAGAATTGCTTTACTCTGAGGGTGGTGAGGCACTAGAACAGGTTGGCCAGAGAAGCTGTGCATGCCTCATCCCTGGAAGTGTTCAAGGCCAGGTTGGAAGGGGCTTTGAGCAACCTGGTATAATGGAAGGTGTCCCTGCCCATGGCAGGTTGTTGGAACTGGATGATCATGAAGGTTTCTTCCAACCCAAACCATTCTATAATTCTATTCTGTGATTCTTTTCTCACTATCTCTGGTTTATCTCCTGTCCTACATGGAAAATGCACCCTGTTCTCTCACAGTGGAGAAGACAAGGTTGAGAAGGGCTGAGAACAGCCAAGGTGCCTTCCCAGGTCTACTCTTGCTAGAGTCCCTTGAGCAGCACCACATTAAGCACTCTCTGCCTCAAACTGACACCCCCACTGCTTCCTCCTGCATGCAATTGTCCTGTTACACAACACCAGGATTTAGGATTATGATGGAATTACATCATCTGAGAGTAAGAGACACTGCATTCCAAAGCTGAAGTGGACATGCCCTTCAGAGCAGGAAGGTTTTACAGTGATAACCTGCTCCATTAGCTCAGATTTCATCACGACGCGATTACCCTTGTCATGATGTTGCCTGTTTGAGATTAGGCTTTATGTTAAACCCATGACCCATTTTCACTCTGGGCTTTGCAAAGCAATTTGCATGCTTCTCATTTTGAATTACGGAAGACAAATAGATAGTTTCAGTAAGGGTCCATAAACTATTTAAACAGTGGATGCTGATGCCCCATCTCATTCAAATCCAGTCTCTGGCCTAAGGGAATCTGGCTCACAGGTTGTGCTTCAAGTCAGAATTCAGCCTTCAGAAAAGACTAAGTCACTTTAATACATTTTAAATGCAAGAGTCAAATCTGGCTGGGAAGACAGCCCGTGTCAGCTACCAATGTTTTATTCTGTGATATTACTTGACTGTGTGTTACAAAATCCAAGCCAGATGTCTTTATTATTAGCAAAGCTTTTCTCTAGGAATATGTGTCTACCTGATGGAATCTAATTAACCCTGACACAGACAGCTGTCATAAAGACTATTGAACCATTTCTTGTTCTCATCATTTGCATTGCAGGATTGCCCTAAAGGAAAAAGAGGAAGGATCCATGGTGAATGCTGTCCATTAATTTGCTTGATCTTTTCCTTTCAAGAGGAATAATCACCAATGAGAAGCAGTGAAAACTGCAGATGGTTTGTAAGAATAAGTGCAATGTGCAGCTGTAAAATGAGATGTCCATTTGCCATGGACAAGAGCTAGTAAAAGAAAGCCAGTGAAGCAGGACAGCTTTGCTCTGATCAATGTGGTCAGAATGTGACTGTCAGAAGACAAAATGTTCTTTCTTCGAGCAGACCATTACATTGCTTTTTACACGCTCTTTGCATTTCATAACCACTCCTTAAAGCACCCTAAACTTCTGACATTTTCAAAACATTTCCAGATAAGAAGAGAGACATTTCACAGGTAAAGGATAATAGCAATTCTTAAAAACCAAGTTGGTCTTGACTTTTCATGTTCCAAGTAAATGAAATGGTTTTCTTTCTTTTTTTTTCTTTGGTAAGCACTTCAGAAATTAATAAATGGTTTAGTGCATTTCTTCCATTCAGACTAATTTAATCAATGTGATGTCTGAATCACCCCCTTACCAACAGATTTTCATTAAAGATGTGTAGATGTTGCACTTAGGGACGTGGTTGAGGGGTGGACTTGGCAGTGCTGGGTTAATGGTTGGATTTGCTGACCACAAAGGTCTTTTCCAACCTAAATGGTTCTGTGATTCTATGCAGTGATGCTATCCCACAGCTCTGCTAGGATGTCACACGTTTCATCTGACTAAATGCTAAATGCCTCCCCCCTGCTACTCTCAGTTAGAGATGCATTCATGTACCAGAGTGACTTCCCTTCTGGTACTCTGCAAATGTCTGATGAGTTTCCTGGAGAACAGTAGAAGCAATGAGAGTATTCTGAGGCAAAGTTTTCAGCTGTCATGATGGGCAGCTTAGGATCCTTGCTTACTCATCTCAGTACCAATGGATGTTTGCTTGCCTGTTTTTCTGCTGAGGTAGGACTGATACAATCACTACACTATATTAATCAACGCATGAGTTATCTGCATTTGATATTTTCCCTAAACATTTGTGGGAACTGTGAGAGATGGACAAAACTCTTTAAGGATCTCTCTGCTTTTCAGTGTTTACCTATAGCTAATGGTAAGCACATTAGACGGTCTTTCCATTTGGGATTCATCTCACCTGCCTATAAATATCTGAAGGGCTGGTCTCTGCTCCAAGACAGCAACCTGGGTCCCTTCCAACAGCAAATGGCAGGAACACATGTTGCTACAGGGTGCAATCTCTCTTCTGGGCCAAGATGAATTGCCAAGTGCTGGCTGCTGTCTATTATTTCCATTGGCTACAGGAGAAGTGTGAACAAATAGCTGAAACCAGCTAATTTTTAGATACTTAAAATAAGGTGAGACAGATGTACCCTTTGCAGCTGTATCTGTTTTGCTTTGCTTTTAAAAGACCTGCTTGCTTTTGCAAAACATAAGCAAGAATTCTTGCTTTCAGGACAAATCCAGGAGGATTAAAAAAACTTCCTTCTCCCGTTGGCACATTGTTATTCCTCCCTAGCCATCTACTGGTGTTTTGCTGAAGCTCCTTCCCAAAAAGCACCTGGTAGTAGGAATGCTGAGGTAGCTGGATTGAAATGAACCTTCACACAGGACTGGTGCAAGCCTAGTGTGAAAAGATAGTGGTAAGACAAGGGATTCCAGAAGAGACTGAGAGCAGGATTGAATAATGAAGTTACCACGTGGATACGATGGGCTAACTAAAAGTCACTGAGATCAAGCTAAAGAAACTGGAATAATGAACTTGGTTAAGCTTCTTAATGTGTTCTTAACTATCCCAGTATCACTGATGCTCATATGCATAAAAGGATGCCTTTATTTTGTAACAGCAAATTATTTGCTTAGCTAACCTCCACATCTACTCCCTGGTTATTAGGATTAATGGCATTTATGTCTTTTCTCTACAGAAATGGTTCTTGCAGCTTTCCCATGATGCCAAAGGAAAGATTCCTATTGTTCTTCATGCTAATGCTATCATTTAAAAAAGTATAAGCTGTTTCTTATTCACTTAAACAGGGAATATGAATAGCAAAAGTGAACTACATTTGCATTGCATAAAATAGAGATGAAAGTGCTTCGCTGGAGTCTTGATATACACTTAGGAAGTATTTTTAAAATTCCCCTATTCTCAAAATGTACATACACACATTGAGGATCAATAGCTAGTTCAAAGGATAATTCATTGTAATTTATACTGGTTGGCTACTGGAATGATATGCTTTCTTCTCCTTCCCATTAGATTCTGGATAATCTGAAAGGGTCATTGTCAGATGTTAGTTCTGTGGATGTAATCGTCCAGTATCATAAGCTTTGACACTGGGCACAAAATTCTTTTCCAAAGGCCAAGAAAGCTTATGGTCATATTTATACATAACTTGCAGCTGCTCAGTCTTTATCTTTGCAGGATGTTAGATCAGTCTCTTAGGAGGACATAATCCATATGTATATGGTCTGTACATAACCTGGCAGGTCCATTAAAATCCTGTTAGTTAGTGCTCCTTTTATAAACTCAGGAATAAAGTAGCCTACTCTCTGACTTGCCCTGCAACATCAGGTACAGTATCTCACCCATCATTTGTGCTTCAAGTTCTTTATCTGGGCTTGGTGAAAACCAAATGCTGATCAGAAATCCAAGCAAACACAGAGAATTTAGGTACCAAGAGCCAGTGGCCTGGTGTATTCAGGGAGGCAGCTGGAGAGCAGCTGCCAGTGATAAACGTGCATAAGGCGGTGGCAGTACCCAGGCTTTACACTTGGATGCCTTCTCTTGCAATTCCTTGGCACATCAGAATGGGACGTTCTCAGCTTTTTCATCAGTGGTAAAATGGAGAGATGATCTCATTTGTTAATTGTATGGGAAGAGGAAAAACCAACATTGCTATAATTTTGTTGAACAATTTGGTTTTCATGACCCACATATCTGTATGGCTGATTAATTCACATTCCCAGCTGCCCTTCACATTCCCCATGAATTTGCCTCACTCTGATAATTCAGTATCTTCTAAAATTTGACTTGAATGAAGCAATTTTTTTCTCAACTAATTCCAATTGTTTCTAGTTTGGAAGGCGAAGGCAGAAATGGCTTAGCATGTCATTAATATCCCTCAACACTCCTCAGTTTTCATTTGGCCACTGGGGAATTCTTTGGTGGCTGAATGTCAGGTTTTAATTATACGGTTTTGTTGGAAAAGCTGTTTTATTTCAGTCCTTTACCCTTCCAAGCCATACAAACAAAGCTGGAAAAATGAACTGCTATTGGAAAAATGTGTATTGGAAGGTAGCATGTGTTACATGGCAGTTCACATACTTTTCGCATCACTTAAAAATCACTTGGTGCCCGAACTTGCAGCACTACACTAAGAAACTAAACCATTGGGATCATATTCTGGAATTGTGCTGAGGGAGTTACAATACAGTTTCTCTGATAATTGGTATGTATAATTAGGTTGTATTTCATTTAAAGAAAGTACCACTCAAGATGAATTCTGACTTCAATCACATCAATTCACATTAAGCAAGACTTTTAATTACATCCAGGTACCTGGAGATGCAGCAAAGAGCTTAATTTATGTGGAGAAGTAGTGTTTTATAAGCCTCAACTCAACTTCTTTAAGGCTGGTCCATCTTTCTTTTCTCCTCTCCTGCTCTCTCCTCAGCTCTCCCAGCCTGTGTTTCAGGCTGGCTCTGAGCCATCCAGCACAGTCCTGAGGCTGAGCAAATGCAGCTATCAGCACAGTCAGGGCTTTGCTAACCCATTGTTTGGAGATGGCATTTTCCTAGCAAGCGTAGAGTGAGATCATGTCTGCTCATAAAAAAGTATAGGCAGACCGTAAGATATGAAGGTAACATCAATTATTCCTCCAAATTGCTGCCACACAGAGCCAAGCAGAGATTAAAAGCAAATATGGCCTTAACACACTGTTATGAGTTGTGCTGTTCAGGACTCAGCAAATGTTCTCAGCCAGCAAACCCCTGGGGGATCCACTTATTCTGCCCATATCAGGCCCAGGCCCATAAGCCATTACACTAAAGGAGCAGTGAAAAACATCGATATTATTTAACATTGTAGCTCTTTCTCCAGAGAAAATGCAGTTGTTCCAAGGATGAAACACAATTTACGGATTTGGGATGTGCTGGTGTTACGGCAAACCAAACCTGGACTACCAAGCACGTATGGAAGATTTTAGTGAGCCAACTTAGTGGGAGGTTCCTGTCATTTTCTTAGCCTGATGTGCTGACTCCAGCCTCCAGCTATGGATCGTACTGCTCTGGAGTCCCTGAAGAACACTTCTGAATGTGGAAGCTAGGTGGGAAACGGGGCATCGATTCTTATCGATCGTCCACCTCCACCTTCATCCCAGCTAGATGAAAGCATTCCTTGCTAACATACCCCTGGGTATTTTCCAGGGCTGGCCTTGCACTGCAGAGCACAAACAGAGCAGAAAATGCCATCCATCTTCCTGAGTAAAAACAAGGACTAAACATTTTTCAGTTTACTTATGTGAACAGCACAGCAGCTTAGTAATTAGATGATTGGGGGTTCTCATTCTGCTGTGTTTAATGAGTACTAGTGAAGCTGAGGAATGCTGCTGTGAATAGCCAAACACCACTGCAGTTGCTTATCAAAAGTTTTCAATCTAGGCCAGGCCCAGTAGATTTAAAAAAATCCCAAAACAATTTATGAAGCAGTACTGGGTAAAAGACATTGTTTAAAAACACAGAAGAAACAGTGGGGAAAGCTATTATACACATTATTCACTTGTGGAATTTGATCTTTAGACACAATTTAATGTCTTTGTGAGGCACTCTGTAACATTTTAGTACTGTTAATGCCACAGTATTTTATCACTTTCTTCAGTAACAATCAGATGTTAACAGAGGAAACAAATGTCCTGTAATATTTTTTAGCCCAAGATGTCCTCCTGAATCTCTATTCACATAGGTGTCTTCTTGAAAGTCCTTAGATAGGAAAGTAGTAGCAACACAGTGGATTATTTTAAGTGAAACCAAGCTGGCCCCAGTTTTCATATGGATTCAAGACTTTCCCAGGTATTTTTGTCTACACCAAACTGTGAATAACAACTCATAGCAGTCCTAAGCCACCCCAACAACAGGATGAGATGCTTACCAAAGTCATGAGGTTTTTAAGGAAGTGTTTATGTCCTTGGGGTTTGGCAGTGGGTAAGACCCCTAACATGCAGATTTGAGTGCTCTTCTCACCAAAGGGAAAGCAATGTATTTTCTTCTTTAATTTCCAGAAAAATGTTTGTTACAAATCTGGGATTAAGGCCAGGTATGGCAACAAACATATTTGGGAAGGTGAAGTAATTGCTATTTGCTGAAAGTAATTGCTTCCTGTTACGATTACCATAGCAATTAATGTAATTCTCTATAATACTCTCAGGAATAATAAAGCTACTGGAGAAGAACAGCAAACAAATACCTTTGTCTGCTCTAGAAAACAGATTAGTACCAAACCTGGCTTGTTCCATGGACAGCAGGAGACCTGCATTGTCCTTAGCACTTCACTTTCTTGCTTTTAAATGCTTGGCTTAGTCAAAGTCAGGAGAGACAATTAGGTTTTTGTCACTTAGCAACCATAACTGGGTTCAGGAGCAAAGCACTTTGGAACAGACAGTACTTGACTACTAAATGTTACCACTGCAGCATACCTACAACCACTCACTTCTGTTTAAAAACAGGGAAACTGGGGCACAGAAAAACAATCAAAGTGCTTTTGAAAAGAAGCATTCACATTCTATTTTCCAAGCTACTAGAGAAGCTTTGCCTTCCCCTGGTTCCCCACCATCCCATCACCCATACAGATGAGCTTTCGAAGAAATGCTTGAGACAGGAAGGACACAGGTAAGCACTTAAGGCTGTCTCAAGGCATCCAGGTGCTAAGGCCACCAAAGTGAAATGCAGTGAAACACCTACATACTGCAGATGTCCCAGTGGATCTCTCCTTCTGTATGTTCACTTGTAGCACTTAAGTGCTTTTTTGAGTTTCAGGTAGGTACTTAGGATGTCCTTGGATGAATAGGAAGTTTTGATTCATAGAATCATCAGGGTTGGAGGAGACCTCTAAGATCATCAAGTCCGACCATTAACCTGCCATTGCTGTAACCCCTAAACCCTAAACCATATCCTTCAGTGTCAGATCCAGATGCCTCTCAAACCTTTCCAGGGGTGGTGACTCCACCACCTCCCTGGGCAATATTTTCCAGTGCCTGACCACCCTAACAGGGAAAAACCTTTCCTAACATCTAATCTGAATCTCCCCTGTCTCAGCTTATGACCATTCCCTCTAGAATGAAAATCTATAATGAATGAAATATTCCTGTAATTCTGCATTCCTTCCCTGTAAATTATGGGACTTTGATACTTCAGTGGTCGTAGATGCATCAAACATCGGAGGCAAAAATATTATTCCTTTGTATAAAAGTACTTCATGTAAGTCTGTCTTCCCTCTCCCCAGAAATAAAACCTAACTCAGTGGAGTTAGGATTCCCAGGAAGGGCTAGGAAAAGGAGTGTGGGGAAAGAGACTATGGAGTACTAAGCATGACAGAGCAGAGATTCTGGCCCAGACCTTGATGCAAACCCTCAGTGCAAGTAATATGTGCTAAGAGTTATTGGAGAAAATAAAGCACAGAAGACAGAAAAGTGACTCATTTAGAAGGAACACAATATGTAGTTAAGACTCAGGGTCTCATTCTGCTTGGAGCCATTCACACCAGGGGCTCTGAAAGACTTGACTTACATCAGTACACCCTAGGGCAGCAGCACCAGGTCCCTTCTGCTTACAGCTGTGACCTGACAAAAGCACTCTTCACTCAGAGATGCAGTGCTCAGGGCCACACAGCATCATCCAGGAGTGAGTCGAGTGTGCATTTTCCTAGAAGTTTAAACACAGACCTGAAAAATATCTGACAGATATTACAGGAGTTCCCACTGGAAGCAGAAGCCCAGTGTGGCTGGTCCCAGAGCACTAAGGGATGAAGAGACTTTTACTTTGATATTCCAGCATTCAGCTAAACCATTCAGTTCTGGAAGACTGAATAGATGTAGCTGAAAATACCAGTAGCCAAGTATTTCTCATTACTTTTTGCTGCTGAAAATGCTATGGAAAATGTAGGAAATTATTTTGGCTGGGGCATGCAATACTTGCCTGGTCGTTCTTAAGTGTTTTGTTCAGCCCCAGTACACAGAAAATAAAAATGTCTGAACCTATTTATTGAGGGTTCAGTTCTCTGCTTGTTGTGCTCAGCAGCAAAGCTGTGGCTGGCTGGAGGTGCTGCTGCTGTTTGGGGAAGAGAAGCTCTCTCTTCCCACACCACTTTGCCTAATATCTGGCACTAGTGACCTGCTAACTGATCACTCCTGGGAGATCCAGCTTTACAATCATATCTGCAGTGATGCAGCAGAATGGGAGTCAACAGAGGCAAAGTGGAACCTGAAGAACAACTGCCTTCCCTCAAAGCAGGTCCTGTAATAGCAGTGTCACAAATGTCTACACTCACCTGAATCCCTCACTGCAGCACCTCTAACCCTCTGCCCAGCCAAGTTCCTGGTTGTGTACCAGCTATGTGTAGCCTGTGTGTATTTTTCTTCACTACCCATCACCACCTATTGCACCAAGCTGCCCTTGATCCTTCTCCATGCTGAGAGGTCTGTGCACTTCCATAAGCCCTGAAGCTCAGTGTCTCCTGATGGAGCAAAGGATTTTTGAAGTGCAGAAAAGGGCAGAGAATAAATACAGACAGCAGAAGTCTAAGAAATGCTTAGTTCTGTCTAATGGCACTCTTAAGCTTCAGAAGATGCTGTTCAGAGCTCCTGGGAACTGCAGCCACAGCAGCAGCAGTGAGGTGAGAAGTGATCATTTCAATGAAAACAATCTGTACAGTTCTGTACAATTGACAACACTGAGAGCTAGTGGATGCTTAGGGTTTCAAGGTTTCCATGTCTAAAGTTCTTGTGTTCTGAAGATAAAATTAGTGCAAGACCCAACAACATTCTTGGTACACTAGACATGTGTTAATTATGTCCTATAGAGAAATACAATGACATTTAAATTGCTCCTAATAATGTAATTGCACCATGAAACTACTATATTTCCTTGTGCTAAAATAAGAAATTATGATTGTGATGCATTTTTTGCTTTATTAAGAAATACTATTCATTTTTAACTTATGTATCTCATTAGCACAAAATAATGGGTAACCACAGGCCTAATTCCCAGGCTCAATTTGAGCTTAATGATACGTTAAGTCTGCTCCTTAACTGCCAGAGAAACGTGGGCTCCTGAGTGTTTCCTTCAGTTCCATTCCTTAGCATGTGCAGCATTCCT